>NW_022060265.1:967939-1267939 GCF_007364275.1 Archocentrus centrarchus | reverse complement strand
TTGTCATCATGTTGTTTTTTCTTAGCTTAATATAGATGAATCTCCAACCTTCCATTTCTCTCAAAGACTCTTGAAAGAGTAGTTGTAAAACAGCTAACTGATCATCTGCAGAGGAACGGTTTATTTGAAGAGTTTCAGTCAGGTTTCAGAATTCATCACAGTACAGAAACAGCATTAGTGAAGGTTACCAATGATCTTCTTACAGCCTCTGACAGTGGACTCATCTCTGTTCTTGTCCTGTTGGACCTCAGTGCAGCTTTGATACTGTTGACCATAACATTTTATTACAGAGATTAGAGCATACTATAGGTATTAAAGGTACTGCACTGCAGTGGTTTGAATCATATTTATCTCATAGACTCCAATTTGTTCATGTAAATGGGGAGTCTTCTTCACACACTAAGGTTAATTATGGAGTTCCACAGGGTTCTGTGCTAGGACCAATTTTATTTACATTATACATGCTTCCCTTAGGCAGTATTATTAGAAAGCACTGCATCAATTTTCATTGTTATGCAGATGATACTCAGCTTTACCTATCAATGAAGCCAGATGACACACATCAATTAGTTAAACTGCAGGAATGTCTTAAAGACATGAATACCTAAATTCAGATAAAACTGAAGTTCTTGTACTCAGCCCTACACATCTTAGAAACATGGTGTCAAACCAGATACTTACTCTGGGTGGCATTACCTTGGCCTGCAGTAACACTGTGACAAATCTTGGGGTCATTTTTGACCAGGATATGTCCTTCAATGCACATATTACACAAACATGTAGGACCGCTTTTTTGAATTGCACACTGTCTCTAAAATGATAAACATCCTGTCTGAGAGTGATGCTGGAAAGCAGCTCCCTGTTTACTTTTAAGATTAGGTAGACTGTTGTTGTGATTTGGGGCTATGTAAATAAAACAGCATTGAATTGAGCTGAACTGAATTTTGTCTCTGTGTCTGCCCTCATTTTAGTGTGGATGTACTTGTATTTTTCTAGTTTTTGCACTGCAGATGCAAAGCACGTACTTGGCTCTTCCTTCACTTCACTAATCTTTTCATACATGATCTCCAAATAAAACACTACTAATAGTGAAAGTAATTGCTTTTGGTGATTTAAGTTAGCTGCATTAACCCAGAAACATACAGAAATGAAATAGGCTTTATGGACTTTTTTATCTTCCAAAAGAGTGTTAAGTTTGTAAAGTGCTGCAATTTGTTTCATTCTGTGTCATTAGATATTAATCTAGAAATGATGGATACAAAGTGAAATACTCCTTGCAAAGCTAATTATCAAATCATGAGTCCACAGTGTTCCCAAACATTTAAGATATATAAGATATGTATGTAGTATGTGGTTGCTCTACAGTATTTTGATGCTTCAGTGTGTCCCCCCCCCCTTTTTTAACTTAATTTTTCCTGTTCCAACATACTGTAGCATCAGCCTACTGAATCAGTGATAAACAATATTAAATAAGATGATTAAAAAAAACACTAAAAAGCACAGTAACCACAAAAACGATTACAAAGAGACTCACAACATTCACAAACGGAAGTACCGAGACAATTCCTTTACAGATGAATGAAAAAGAAGGACGAAGGATGTGAAAACACAGAACATCTGCAAACAGTATCAAACGTAGCTTTTTGATTCAGTTATAGATATGTTAATTTGGCCAGTTTCTTTCATGTGAAACCAATATAATCACAATTGTTTCTCCTACTGAAATTTATAAAACTGCAGACCCACAAGCCAACCTGACACATGTTCTTATGTTCTTTTAGTCTGATAAGTAGACTAGTGACATGAAGTGTATCCTTGTGGAAAGCAGATAGTTATGCTGACAGTAAGCTCTGTAATGCTTATGCTCTTGCTGTACTTTCACTCTCTTGCACATATTTCTGGATGACGGTAAGCTTGTAAAAGCTGGAGGAACATGTCCAAACAGACTAGTATCTTAGGTTTATATCCATGAAGTTGTGTGCCAAGATATGAGAAGGCAGTACTTCACTTTTAGATTAATTTGATCTCACCACTTACCAAAGGCTCCAGTGTTACCACTTTAAAGGAAATTAAATAGTTGGCCAAGAGACTGAAAAAAAAACCTAAGGGGCAGAATGTAAGTCCTCTGTAGAAAGAAACAGAAATAAGCAAAAGGGAAGGGGGAAAATAAATATTCCCCCCGTGACAAATGTCATATATATAAGTTGACTTATATATATATATAAAGGCTGGCTGCAATATGCACAGCTCAGATGATTTAGCTGCCAAACCGAAGAAGGACAATTTAACCCCATATTATTATTATTTTTTTACTTATCAAAACCTTTGAGAGAAAAAAACATCTCAATCACCAAGGTAACATTAATAATAACCAACATGTCTCATTTTGTGAAGCCAAAAAAATTAGGAAAAATCACTTTAGAAAATTGGCACATATCATAATAGCAGCCACAGTGTAATGTCATTCAGCAGATTTTTCTTATAAATTAAAAAAAATAAAATTCCTGTTATTTTTAAATATATAAAATGTCATTAAAATAACAAAAAATAGACTTTTTTTAATGGAAATGGTATTTTTTGCCACGCAAAAAGACTAAAAATACAGTTGCAAGCTTAACCTCATTTCATAAAATATGCCATGTTTATTGAAAAGATTAAACTCTTAAATTCTAGTCTGATGCTGTAAATACATATTTAAGATTTGTCACAAAAAATGATAGTAAAAAAAGTATAGGTTCTGTAACTTTACATTGTTCATTAATTAACAGATATATTCTGTAATTCTGTAAGATTTCACCATGAAAATGGTGGTTAAAATCATTCTTTTATGGGTGTCAGATTTTTTATGGTTATTTCAGAGATGGTGTATTTTACATTACCAAAATTGGTAAAATAGCATTAAAGCAATATAAACAGAAATGCCTGTGAAGTTATGTTCTTCTATTATTAAAAACACAATCATTATCATTTAATATAATTTTACATGACTACTTTTTAAAATAAAGTCTGTAACACTAACAATATAAAAAAAAAAAAAATGTAATTGTTTCGGTAATATATATATATATATATATATATATATATATATATATATATATATATATATATATATATATATATATACACACACACACATATATATATATATATATATATATATATATATATATATATATATATATATATATATATATATATACATATATATACAGTCTGAACATTCTGAACCCACTCATATTTGCATTTTACTTTTAAACAAAAACGAGTTGTAGGAAGGAGACTGACTCTCATGCAGGGGTCGTTGCAGATTATGGGACAGTGTGGAATTCTCAGCCTTTTGGAGCAGAAGGTGAAGACATTAATCGAAGAACCAGCAACAAGGGGAAACTTTGAGGGGGGCACATGGACCCTTTATAGTTTCAATCAGTTGACAGACAACAAATGGACCTTACAGGACCCGTGCGAGAGCATCCTAAAATTGTTGTAAAAACTATTTTGTTGTAAAAACAATTTTAGGGAGGAAAAAGGACTATTCACAATCAGAAGCAGACACAACAATACACATTGCATCTGCAAGGCAAATATAGCAAACTGAAGCTCAGCAGCATTAGCTTACCAGTGTAGCATACCGTCTTTGCTCCAGCTTGGCACTAATTCTCTTTATGACCACTTATATTACGTTAACAGTGGTGTCAGCTAACTTTAAAACTATTAAACTGACTCGTCCTTCTCATGATGATGAGAGGAGAGTGGGTTTGCTAACAAAGCTAATGGTGGTGTGTCTGTGAAGGATACACAAAAATGAGACACAGACGCAAAGAACAAAGGTCACGTGGACTATAAGCTACGTTCTTCCCTCAGAGTTCCCTCCATGTGGTCCTTCAGTATATTCGGAAAAGCTCCTCTCTGCGTATGCCTGTTTTACTTTGGTAGTCGTTTGTCTGTTGTGTCTTATATCATTGCCTTGAATAGTTTCAGCTGTGCCACGTTTCTCAGCTATGTCCACTGGCCCTAATTCCCTTGTGTGTATTTATAGCCTGTTTCCATTGTTGTTTTTCCCATCATTCACTCATGTGCTCCCTGTTCTGGATTTTACTGTTTATGTTTCCCTCGGCAGGGTTCTGCATACAACTTAATTAAATATTAGTTTCAGTTTAACCTGCTGGCTTCTGAGTACTGCATTTGCATTGCTCTCATTCCACATTTCATGACAGGTGCATATGCACATGCCAAAAGCTGTTACAGAATAAAGTGTTCAATCAGTCCATAGATTGCTAATTACTAAAAAGGCCATCATTTTGAGTTAGCACTTAACCTCTTTGGACATGCACTGTTCTCTGGTGCAGGAATAACATGCAAACACACCACAAACTTGCTTTTTGCAAATTTCCACTACTTTGCTAATTTTATCGGTATTATAGAAAAAGGTATATTGCAGTATAGTCCACAGCTAGTTACTAATTTCTATTTATTTTTTGTATTTAATTCAACAGACATATGCGTCTTCAAGAGAAATCCCAGCAAAAGATGAAAAAGAGAAGATGACCACGTGCAGCAGGTGGCTGACAGCCGTCTTTCTCTGAAATTGTGTGACCCTGCTCTGATTTGTGAAGAGAACGGGAGGCCAGCAGCAGATCAGCCAGTTATGGTGTTCTCTGTGGAATGCCAAACAGTTTTCATGGTGTTGGGCTGTGAGTCCCACTAAAGGATGGGCAGTGTTTGTTCTGCTCATCCATGCAGAAAGACGCACACATTGGTGCCGTGGCTTAGTTGATGCTCTTCTACAGACATGTAAATACCTTTTATTTAATATTAAAAAAATCTGTCAAAATACATAAGATTTTTAAGTAAATTTAAAGCTAAAGCAATAATATTTAAAATGTTCTGTCCTGTAAAAATACAGAAGATTTCTGTATTTTTGTGTGATGCTCCATTTCAGTTATTTTACATTTTATTTCTCCTAATTAATAACCCATCTACTGCTATCTGTACCACACTCTTGAAACTGTGCTTGGAGACGTGGCAAACCTTATGGCAAGTGCAGCTATGGATGTGTCCTCCTGGTTGAGCTGCACTACCTTTGTGACCTGAATGGACTGCGTGACCCATCGTGTGCAGCCAGTATTGATAAGGACACAAAGCTAGAAAAAAAGTCCTGATGGATGAGGAGACAGCGCTGGTCTTTGGCCGCCGTTCCTCGAGCGATTGTTTCATTGTGTTTCCCAGTGAACCTGAACTGTACCTGCTGTCAGCCGCGCCTGAAATATAACTTTGCTGTCCGCAAGTGTCCAAACAGCTTTAGGCGTCTGCAGCACCGGGGCAAATCACTATGTTCAGTGTTCAGAGTTTCATTGATAAATGCTTTTAATTTTGCTCTCTTTGGTTTATACGGCTCATAAAAAGTGATTTGAAACAGCACACTTTTAATTTTTTATAATAAATTGTAGTTTTCTGTTGTGGTTTATTTGTTGAGACAATTAAACGCTGAGGCAAGTGTGTCCTAACTGAGACGTCATTGTCAAAGAAAATCTCATCATTCTCTAATTTATGTCATTCAACCACTGTTTTAAGTGAGTGAAAAATTATATAAAGTGATGAAGTGGTCTGTTTTTGTTTATTAAATTAAAATAATTAAGGGCAAGTAAAATCAATAGTTTATTAAGCACAACTGTTTCACACGATTTTATGTGGCATGATTTTCTGTAATTGAAATAGTGTTGCAGTTTTAATTCACACAACATCGTATTTTTATGGAGCTTTTATGCTGAATAAAACGTATTTACGTGTGTGAAAATAATGACAGCATATTGGGGTTTGATTAAATAAATTTATGTGTAAAGTCTTGCAGATTTAATCTATATTTAATGCAACACCACCACAAAAAGTCAAAATATTGCTGTAAAACTCATAAACGGGTTAAAATTACATGATTAAATTAAGTGTAATATAGGTTTTTAATGGGCAACTAAAAAGTCAGGATATTTAATAGATCTGTAAGTTTTTTCCTATATATTAAATGGAATTGCCTTAAAATATTGAAATATACTGTTAATTACAGATCATGTCAATTACAAACTGATTGTTCAGATATAATTGCACACAAAGTCATGTGTATTTGGAGGTGGCTATAGCTCAGGAGTTAGAGCTGATCAAAAGGTTGATGGTTCAATGCCTGGCTGCTCCAGTCTGCCCACTAAAGAATCCTTGAGCAACATACTGAACCCTGAGTTGCTCTCTGATGCGTGGATCCGAGTGTGAATGTCACAATATAAAGCTTATGATTAAAGCACCCTGAAGCGACTGCATGTTGTGATTTGGAGCTGTATAAAAAAATTGAATTGTTATTGTTAATAGTTATTCATAGAAGAAAGTGCTGATATGAATGTGTATGAATGTGTGAAACGTGCTGTATAAGAACCAGTCCATTTACCATTTCATGGATATTAATCTTAAAAGAGTTACACTTTAAATATTAAAATAAATTAAAGTATTAAATATTAGCTTTTTTTTACTACTGTAATGCAGCATAATATCATTTAAAAAATTTGTTTTAAAAATATTTTTAAATTTAAAATATCTGCTGCTACTGTAAGACCACTTTATCACTTCATATAAATTTCCAGTTTTTGCCCTCCGACCGTGGTTGAATGACATGATGATGAGAATGATGAGATTCAGTCTCACAGTGACGGCTCTCAAACCGTCAGGACCCAGTCACTTCCTGTTCTCAGCCACAACAGAAAACAGTCCTGATGACAGGACTTCACATTGTGTGCACTTTCTAAATTTCCATCCATCCGTTTTCTTCCCCTTTTCCGGGTCACGGGTCACGGGTTGGGCGTTAGCCTAAGCAGAGAAGCCCAGACCTCCCTCTCCCCAGCCACCTCCTCCAGCTCATGCGAGCATATAATCTGTCCAGTGGGGGCCTCCTCTTTGTTTCCAACAATTTGTTGTGCCAAATGGTTTTTTAGGCTCCATACAAATAAAACAGAACAAAAATTGGAAACATTTAAGCCAAGGTTAACCTAAAGTTTGACTCACATGGAACATGGATTCCCCCCCCCTGGTACTGCAAACCCATCAAAAGGCCCCTCGTAGACAGAAAAACTGTGTTTCAATCCAGGGACAGTGACAGCAGGTAGAGCTCAGGTTCACAAACACCACTGCTCTCTTCTGATACCTCCTCACTGATTTTTCTTCTCAAGCTTTTTGTTATTGTCTTTACTGTGAAGCACTTGGAAACACTGTGTTCTGGATATAAATAAAGTTATTATCATCACAACTGGCAGCACTGGACAGCCCTGCGGCCCAGTCTGGGTGCACAGGTAGTCCAGCTCCATGTCCAGGGTGTGACCTGCCTCTCGCCCTGTGAATGTGTGTGAATGCTAGATAGAAAAGCATGTATGTGTAGATAAAAGTGCTTTATGAATATGGGTAAACGAAGCATGTTGTATAAAGAGCTTTGAGTGCTCGAGTAGAGTAGAAGAGTGCTTTATAAGAACCACTCACAAGCACCAACTTTTGCCTGAGCCAGCAAAAAAAAATTGCACCTTGTAAGATCAAACCAGAGGTTGGTTCTTTTGAAAACCCAAAAAGAAGTGGATAAAAACAGAGGACAGGGTTGATTATTAAGGCTGAAATAACTGCTAAGACAAATGGGAGAGGGACCTACTGTACACATAAAACACAAACAAGGATGAAGGTTGAAAAGAAGAAGAGTAATCAACAAGGAGAGGGCAGCCAAGAACAATGCTGAGCAGCAACGATGCAAGAAACAAAAATGATGAGAAAGGAGAGAGAATGAGAGAGAGAGGTCAGGAGAAGAGATAATTGTGAGAAAGGAAATAGGAGGAGTGGAGGTACCGAGCAGACGAAAGAGGGACGATATGGAGATGCTGTTAATTCACAGTTCAGAGAGATTTTTTTAGTTTGACACACTCAGCAGGAGGTCTTTGACTGCTACGGCTTTTGAACTGTAGTACACACAAGTGTGCACACAAATGCACACACACACACGCTCACACTCGACTAAGGATAATGTCTGCTTTGAGGTAAAATAACAGAGAGGAAAAGAAAGAAGAGCACGAATGGAAAGACCCACACATCCTGATTTGGGTATTAGATCCTGTGAGCCGGTCTGGCCTGTAAATGAAACGCAGCACTGGTTTCAATATCGTGAGAAGCTGTTTGACACAGAACACAGACTCTGATGATCAGAGTATTTTTACATACTGGCTGAGGGCAATAACGGTACTATTCTTAACTTCCTGTGGCAACAGTGCAGACCCACGGACCTTTCTAATGCCATATCCTTGTTGTTCCCAGAACAATGGGCTACTGCGCTCCAGCAGCCCACCCTCCCATTCTCCTCACTGCTACTGCGCTCCTGCATTTCTACATCACGTGGCTGTATGAGCCTACCCATTAGCACTGACTAGCATAAATGTGAGCAAAGCTGCTTCTTGCCTTTGGGAGCTATTGGAGACCAAGGAAACAGTGATGTGTTCAGACAGAATACTTGCTGACTAAATTGAGAAATATGTTTAGCTATGACTCAACTGGTGTTGGGAAGTTACATTTAAAATCTTGTGTAGTTATTCAGTTTTTTCTCTTTTCTTTCTTTTAGTTTTTCTTTTTTATCAGTAACTTATTGTAATTGCATCATCAAAGTAACATAATGCATCTGTTTGGATGTACTTGCTAACAAAGCATTTAAACTGAACAATATGGCAGAAGCAGAGATTTCTTTAGGTTTGACATGTTTCAGTGTTGTAGTCTTTATTCTGTAGAGTTATATTAGTATTGTGATTTTAGAAGAAAAACATTGCTGAATGTTTTGTATTGATATGTCCACTGACAAGGCCATCCAAGGCTCAGGCTGCTTCAAATAGCGTGCACTGATTTTGTTGGTGCTAACACCACTGCTGGTGACACACCTGCACCAGGCTGGGTTACCGGAGCTCAGGTAAACTCCTAGTTTATCTGGCCCTGGCTGCGATAAGGGGCCCCAAGTACTAGAAGCTGTACTTTGAGTACTTATTTTTCTGACAACTTTTGACTTTTGCTCCCCACATTTTTGCACAAATTTCTGTACTTTGTACTCCTTTGATTTTCACAACACTTTAGCTTTAAGGGAAGTTATTATTTTACATCACTGCACCTTCAAACATCAAACCAAACGCATAACAAACAATCCATCACCGGGGCACATCACATACAAAGAGATGAAACATATACAAAATATATAATTGATGCATCATTTACAGCACTATACTTGAGCATTAAAGTGGACTACAATGATCTGGAACTGTGTTCTCACAGTACAGAAGAGGAGTGAACATAAAGGGAGCGATGTTTTAAAAAGTGGCAGGTAATTTCAAAATCATCAGCTCAACAAATATCAGCAAACACACATGTTTCTGTCACACAGCGTGTCTGCTAGCTGAACGTAGAGCTGCTGTGTTTCCTGGAGAGAAAAGGATGAGACATAATTTCACTCAGAAATGGAGAAAGAGGGAAGAATGAGAGGAGCTGATATTTAAAGGTAACGGCTGCTTCGCTGCATTTGATAGACTGGAAATTTAAAGCTTACATATAATGTCCTCATTTTTAATCATATATTGGATCTGTGTATGATGTGAAGCTGTTTTTTCAAACTTTGAAACATTCTATAAAACTAACTGATGTACTCTAAATTTGGATTATTCCCATGAAAATACTGCAGTTTAGTGCAGGATGAGCAGGTCAGTTTGCTGTACTGTGGTGAGTTTACAGCAGCTGTGGTGTTCATGGTCACATGTTACATCAGTGCAGCAGAGATTAATTTGAATTTATGCTGATGATGCTGAGGTTCATTCACTGAATTCCACCTTTATACCAACTGTATTCACTCAGTATAACAGCAGTATAAACAGCAGACTGACAGTGCAGGGAATGTAATCAGCTAAGATAGCTTGTTAAACACTGGCTTACATCTTGAATTGAGTTGTGTAAATCCATAAAGAGCAGTAAACCTCAGAGCAGCACAGGTCAGATAATCAGAGCCACAAAGAAAATCTACTGTAGCTCTACTGATTCTCACTGAGCCACTACAATCAATCTTAGGGTTCCCCCACCTGCTCAATTCCACTTTAACCCCTGAATGTACTATTTTTTTTCTTTAGGTGTTTGGGCAGAGTAAAAAAACAGGTTCATATTACTATGTACCAATATTATTTTATTATTATCTTATTATCCCACAAAGTTGAGTTAGCTTTGAACAAAAATAGCAAAAAAAATAACATCCTCCAAAGAGCCACTTTTACTTTCTTACTCTGAGTACATTTCAGAGCCTGTACTTCTACAGTAATGCCTTCATCTGTTAAGTAATCCTCTTAGCCCCTTTAGAACTTGCTGTATGCCTGCTAGTATCAAAGATAACATTTAAAAAAGAAATATTATGATAATAACACAGACAATGGATGGATAACCTAAAAAATGTTCCTTCTGTACAGATTTCATGGAGTTCTGTGTTCTGACTCTGACTTCTCTTCAGTCTTAGTGTCATTCATTTACCTAAAGAAACCAAACACACAGACTGTGTCATTGTATTATTGTGTAGAAAAAAAAATCAGACATTGAGACAACTGTAAACAATGTTGGTCTACAAAATAAATAGTCTGCTGGTCTCAGTGAATAGGATGGAGTTAGGTTTCTGCCCTGAATTATTTTTATTTTTTAGGTCATCCCTGTTTAGAAAAGCAGCAGAAAATCTCATGATCTGAAGCTGGGTTCACAAAAATTCATCAATATGCAAAGTTGTTGGTGGCTGAATAATTAAATCAGTAGTCGCGTCGAAATTTCTTACTGTTGTAAGAAAACCACTGTCAAAGTGTGTGTACACGCGTGTGTGAGTGTGTGCACGTGTGTGTGCACGCACGTGTGTGCATGTCCACATGTGTGAGTGTGCACGTGAGTGTGCACATGAGTGTGCATGTGCACATGTGTGAGTGTGCACGTGAGTGTGCACGTGAGTGTGCATGTGCACGTGTCTGTATATGCATGTGTATGTGCGTGTGAACATGTATGTGTGTGTGACTGTGTGTATACATGTGTATGCATGCACGTGTGTGTGAGTGTGTGTGAGTGTGCGTGTGTGTGTATGCACATGTGTGTGTGTGTGCACGTGTGAGTGTGTGCATGCGTGCGCATGTGTGTATGAGTGTGTGTGCATGCACGTGTGTGTGTGCGTGCACGTGTGTGTGTGTGTATGTGTGTGTGTGTATGTGAGTGTGTGTGTGTGTATGTGAGTGTGAGTGTGTGTGTGTGTGCACGTGTGAGTGTGTGCATGCGTGCGCATGTGTGTATGTGAGTGTGTGTGTGTGTGTGTGTGTGTGTGTGTGTGAGTGTGTGTGTGAGTGTGTGTGTGTGTGTATGTGAGTGTGTGTGTGTGTGTGTGTGTGTGCACGTGTATGGGCATGCACGTGTGTGTGTGTGTGCACATGTGTGTATGTGAGTGTGTGTGTGTGTGTGTGTGTGTGTGTGCACGTGTATGGGCATGCACGTGTGTGTGTGTGTGCACATGTGTGTATGTGAGTGAGTGTGTGTGTGTGTGTGTGTGTGAGCAGGGCTCAGAGCTGATGGAAGGGTCCCTCCACAGACAGAGGTGATTTTAGGAGAACACTGAGGAAGGCAGATTGAGGGTTATTGAAAGGGAGAGAGAGATTTTTTGAAATGCATTAGTGCCTTTTTTAAAAGAAGTTCATTGATCTTTGTTCATCAATATTCTACAGACCAGCAGAGGGCTGGATGAAGCATAGGTAACACAGTGGGATATGCGCTCACATTTGTGGATAACTACACTTCTAAAGACCCTCCATTGACTGCATGCCTTCCTTAACCCAGTTGGAGCTGGATTAGGGGAATATATTATCACTTGATGAGGCTTTACACAGTCTTCCTTCATGTTAAAAGGACTGCACTCCTTGCTACGGTGCTCTGATGATTCGGTGGCAGAATTAAAGTGTTCTTGTCCATCACCAAGCTTTTCCCCTGAGGAAACTGATGTCATCAAGCAAATATACAACAACTTCCATTAAATTAACTCCGGGGGAGATAACACTTAGTTTGTTCTGCTCTGTTCCTAGGAGAACACATACACAGGAAAGGAAATGGCTTAATTATATTTGATGGTTCAGTGAGATTCAATGAAGACCCAAGTAAGACTTTGGTCCAGAAAGGGAGTAGGCCCTTGTTTCCATCAAAAGAGTATGCTGACAGAGTTACTGAGTGAGCCATGGAGCCCAGTGTCAATGTTCCATTCAGCGGTTACTGTATATGTGCACTATTAGGAATTCCTGTTTACTTGTACTTTTCCAGCTCAAGACATGGAAATTAGTCAAGACAGATCGGTGTTTCAGTCTATGATCAGGAGGGTGACATTCAGTCACGGCGCCCTCTTACTAAGCAGGTTAAAACTGCCTTGTCATGATGCTTCTTTTACAGAAGTCTGAGCCATGAGGACCCACCACTGGCCGGACCAATGAGGGAAGGCCAAACCACAGCTCTCCACATCTGTTTTGAACTGATAGGACTTGTAGATAGAGGTGGTATAAAGTGTAGTGTTTAGCCTAGGAAATTTGCTCTTCTCGGTTAGGGGTCACAGCCAGCTGCTTTTATGGCATGTGATTTCCTGAGCCGAAGGAGCCCACTTACATGGAAAATCTTCTGATTCTTTAATATATAAATTTTTAAATGTGGACTAAAGTGATTCTTACTTCTCATAAAAAGAACATCCTAGCAGAGACAACCAGAATTTAATGTGTGTTTCACATGGATCTAATGGGAATCAATGCATGTGAGTATACCCAACTGCTTCTCTGTTATACAGCATTCATTTTGAATGTACTTATATAAACCAATTTATTGGTTAAGGTCTTCTTCTTTCTTTCTTTCTTTCTTTCTTTCTTTCTTTCTTTCTTTCTTTCTTTCTTTCTTCTTTCTTTCTTTCTTTCAGTACCAACTTAACGCAGTTTTCAGATGGTTATTGAGCAGAGAATTATTCTAAAATCGTTTATTGTTGCATTTAATGTCATAATATGAAATATATAGTAGTTTGTCCAGAAAGTCACTGTTAAGTGTTGATTTTCAGGAGGAGCTCTGAAATCTCAGCATCCTGCACGGACTGAACTCCATACATTCCCTGATGTAACTGGAACAAAGAGGACGTCATGAATCAGAGGCTACAGGTTACAGTACCTTTGGCTCTTTAAGATGCATTAGGTGACAAATGGGCCAGGACTGACTGGTTCACCAGACTTCAAATGCCTCACAATACTAAATCCTGACATGACTGCTATTTCATGTTTCAGCATTGTAAACTTAATAATTCCATTAAAATTGGAGGACTGAAATCTGATGTCTTCTGCAGCAGTGGCAGAGATGGCCCAAATCCCTAAACCTCAAAATATACCAGATCCTAGTCCTATAATGAATTGTGACTTTCCCTATGCCCTTCTTGCCTGACTAAATAGATGCTGAGTCCATTTGACCTTTGCACTAGTGTTCCTAGTGCCTGGTAGAGTGCAGCTGTAGGGGCGGGAAGCCTTTTTCTCTTAATACTTTTTCTCCTGTTTAGCCTGGGGAGGCAGGCCTGGATTTTCCTTTGGATTTTCATGGCAGCAGGTAAGTTAGCTGTGTTTTCTTTCTAGAATGTTTTGGCCGTGCCCACCTTTACATTTTGTACCTTGAAAATAAATAAATAGTCATTTTTGTGACTGTAAATTTGCTGTAGCACTGGTCCTTCCTTAGGAGCCATGTTTGTGCTGAGCTGTGGTTTCTCCTAGGCTGTGGTGTTAAAAGCAGTGCTTTATAGCTCCTAAGCTCAGTCTAAGACAGTGATTCTCAAAGTGTGTGGCACGCCCCACCTCCAGCCCCGGTTGGGGTCCTGCGTTTCCCCCCAGGCGCGACCACGTGGTAGTGAGATGCCCCATTTGTCTTAGCCAGCCTATGACAGGGAGGAAGTCCCACACAGCTGACTGGGGCCTTCTGGTGTGCAAGGGATTTCTGCTGTTTCTCTTTTGATGTGAAATCTCTTTGCTTATATTGTAAATAGACTGCAGTCAACAGGATTTATGATGGGCTTATATTTAAACTGAAGAAATGACCTGTTTTGCAAGCATCTTTATGACTCTGTGTTATTGTATCTTCATCATGATGATGAGATGAGATAATGAGATAATCATAATGATCATAAGAGATGTGCTTGACATACAGTGCCAGTCAAATGTTTGGACTCACCTTCTAATTCAGTGGTTTTTCATTATTTAAAAATTGTCTCTGCATTGTAGATCAATACTAAAGTCATCCAAACAATAAAGACATGAATATGGAATTATTTGGTAAACAAAAAAGTGTTAAACAAAAGAATATGTTTTATATTTTAGGTTCTTCAGAGTAGGCACCTCTTATTTAGATGACATCTGTGCACATCTTGGCATTTTCTCAGTCAGCTTTGAGGCAGTCACCTGGAACGGCTTTCAGGTAACAGCAGCGCTGTCAAGAGTTCATTTCTTTAATTTCTTGCCCACTTAATGTGTTTGAGACCATCATTAGTGTTGTGCAGAGGTACAGTTGGTATACAGTGAACAGCCCTATTTGAGTAATGATCTAATCCATATTATGAATGACTCAACTAAGTAAAGAAAACACCAGTCCATGATTACTTTAAGAAATGAAGGTCAGTCAGTCCGAAAGAGTCAAGAACTTGAAAGTCTCCTCAAGTGCATTCAAAGACCATCGTATGATGAAACTGGCTCTCATCAGGACCGCCCCAGGAAAGGAAGACCGAGAGTTTGCCTCTGATGCTCAGGATCAGTTCATCAGGAGTTACCCAGCCTCAGAAACCATGAGTTAACAGCACCCCCTAAATGCTTCACAGAGTTCAAGTAGCACACACATCTCAACATCAATGTTCAGAGAAAACTGGAAATCTGGACTTTATAGTGGAAGTGCTGCAAAGAAGCCACTTCTAAGGGAGAACACTAAGAGGAAGAGAAGACTTGGACCAAGGAACACAAGGAATGCGACATCAGACCAGAGGAGATCTGTCCTTTGGTCTGATGAGTCCAAATTTGACATTTTTGGTTCCAAACGCTGTGGGGCGTGAAAATGTTTCTTCTGTGGAAGTGGGGAATGATGAGAAAAGTTTGAGAACTACTGGTCCAAGATAACTTTGAAACCACTGGATTATTTTTGCAGACTATCACTGCAAACATACAAGTGTTTCAGAGGCTCCATGTGTGACAACCAAAACTGATATTCATGTGTAAAATGGGTGGAGTGTCCCTTTTGAGAATATCATTGCCCAGATGTTATTTCAAATTACCAAATGCCCATGCATGGGGATGAAAGCAAGTGCCATTTTGCTAGTTCTAGGCTCCATCACATTAATTAATCCCATTCAGACCACTGACCATGTCAGTGGTCTGTATCAGGTGCATAGGCCCTTATACAGTATAATTTGATTAGCTGCAATAGATCTAATAGAGCCTGAAATCACAATCATTAGTTAAATGAGTCTATAGTAAATAAGGAAAGCCTTTTTTGGCTTTCCTTATTTACTGCTGCTGTGAACCACTGCCCCACCGTGGCAGTCATGACATGACGTTTGGCATTATCAGTAAAAGGATAATTCATACTAGCCCAGTGTCTGCCAAAAGGGATAAAAATAAGTTAATAAAAATAACAATCCATCTATCATTTTACTGCTTATCCATTTCAGGGACGTGGCTATCATTAGGTGAGAGGAGCGGTACACCTTTGCCGCCTTTGTCATCCATTCATCATAAAAATAACAAATCAAAACATATAAATAACCTTTTCAGTTTAATTTCATTTTAGTGCAGTGACAGCTTTTTTATGCAGTTTGTAGTCATTTATAGTTTGATATTTGTGCCATATATCAGACTTCAGTCTGTGGTTGTGTACTAATGTGTATTCATTTGAATTACATATTCATGTATGAGTTGCACTTCACACAGTTTAACAGAGATACTGCATTTACAGTGCCAGCACTGTGAGAGAGGGGGAGGCGAGAAACACACACAAACAGCACAACTCTGTTCCAGCCAATCCTTGGTTTCTGTGTGAGCAGTGGGGAAAGAGTCATTCCAGAAAACAACCAATCACTGCACTTGGTGAAAATAACACGACAATTTCATTGGCTGTCCCAGCAACCAATCGCCCAGTTCAATATCTCTGCCCAAATATGGATGCGGAGTAGCCTGTTTACCATTAAATCACCCAGGGCATCCACTGATTCTTTGAAACCTGTGATGCACTATTTTTCTTTCTGTCTGAGAGAGAACGCAGATAAAGCGTGCAAAATAAGCAATACATAATTTTAAAAAGTGCAGAGCAGTGAAATGGGGCTGCATACATCGCTGTGATAATTATCCAACACTTTGAGCCTGCAGGTCAACCCGCAGATTTCAATTTTCTAACTGTAACACAGTTTTGCTGTATGCTTGTAATATTATATACTGTAATAATATATAATATAATATATTCACATATTTTCCTGCTTTTAGTGACTATTCATCTGCTGTTCCTTGATTTCATATTCATGACTGGATTGAAGGTTAACTGGAGAATTAATTTTCCGTGTCCTCTTTCATCCACCGAGAATGAAATAAACAGAGGTAGGGTAGTAAACAAAAACCAACACTGCGTCTTATTAAGCTCCAAATACACACAACCCCCAAATACAGAGATTCTCCAAATACACACAAATACTTTGCAATATAAGCACATAACAAAAAATGGAAATGTTTACTGGGCACATAATACAACCCAGCTGGGATAACTTACATTTTAGGATGTTTTCCAGCATCAGTGATGAGTTCAATAAAATCACAAGCACTGAGAAAACAAGCTCCCACTGGCTGTTATTAATTTTCTGGTATCCTTGGAACCTTCTGTTATTATTTGTGCTATTTGTGGCATGTCTCTTTCTTTGTGTTATATTTACAGTCCATGTGTTGTCAAACGGATGAAGTTTTTTCCTTAATTCATGTGTGATTTTTCTATGTGTAAGTGTTTTCTCGAGGCCTCTCTGACTAAGGCTAACCTCATGAGAGCTTCTGGTCACCAGGGAAGATGTGGATCCTCTGCCCCCCCCCCGGGTTGGTTGCTGGAGGCTTCTGAATGACACAAAGTTGTGCATTGTGCCTTAAAAGTTGTGCCTTACCACTTAAACTAACACAGATTTTTAATAGCATGAGTGAGATTCAGAGATGTATAAAGCCTAAAGTGCTTGAAAAATCACTTTGGTATTCACTATTCTTGACATTAAGTGAAGGTTCCTGCCTCCAGCCATAATAAACCAACCAAAAAATTTAAATAAAGTCAATAAAGTGTAAATCAAAACAGAATACAACTATTCTCAAGTCTCATACATCCATATTTTACTCACAATAGGAGATTGAAAATGCTGAAACTGAGAAAATGTATCATTTTTAAGAAAAATATTAACTCATTTACAGTTTGATGTCAACAATATCTCAAAAAAGCTGGGACAAGGCCAAGGTTACCATTGTGCTGCATTCACTCTCCATTTAACAATAGTCCATACAGATCTGGGAACTGAGGAGACCAGCTGCTCGACTTTAGGGAGAGGAATGTTGAAATTCTTGTTGCTAGAGGATTCTAGCTGCTCAACAGCCGTGGGTCTTCTTTGCCATTTTTTTTATTTCACAACATTATTTCAAATGTTTTCAGTTGTCTGAAAGGTTTGGACTGCAGGCTAGTTGAGCAGCCAGGCTCTTCTGCTACAAAGCCATAGTGATTTAATAGACTAGTGTGCGCTTTATTTGTCTTGCTCATGCTCATTTGTCAATGCCTTGAAAAAGATGTCACCTGGATAGGAGCATATGTTGCTCTAAACCCTGTCTCTTGCAGCCTTCCCAGATGTCCAAGCTGCCAATTCTATAGGCACTCATGCACCCCAATACCATCAGACATTTAAATTGGAGAAAGCTGATGGGTACCAGCAGGCCAAGCTGAATGCAGCTCAGTTGGATGAAGCTAACACTTGGGTGTGGGAGGAGTTTGAGGCTGTGGAAAAAGACTCGGATGGCCTCAAAGCAATTCTGGCAAACCATCAGGTGATTCAGGAGGGGAAAGCAGTGCTATACTCACATGGTGTATGCTGTGGGTGAGGTGTTGCTAACTTCAACTCAGGATATAGTCAGGCAGTGAAAGGAATACTTCAGTGACCTCCTTGATCCCACTGACATGCTTTTCATAGAGGAATCCAGGAACAAGTAGGATGACTCTAGGGGTGAGGCCACTGACGTAGGTAGCAGGTAGTTTCTTGGTAGCAGGGCCCCTGGACTGGACGAGATATGCCCTGAGTTCCTGAAGGCTCTGGATGTTGGAGGACGTGTCTGTGCAATGTCATGTGGAGATTTGGTGGGGCAGTACCACTGGACTGGAAAACTGGGTGGTGGTTCCCATCTTCATAAAAGGGTCGCTCTGGTCAGCTCTCTATCTACTCAAAGATATTAGAGTGTGTGTGGAAGTTTCCCCATTCAGTCTATATATGTTTTATGGACCTGGAGAAGGCATTCAACCACATCCCTCAGAGTATCCTGTGGGGAGTGCTTCAGGAGTATGGGGTGTCTGGCCTGTTATTATGAGCCATTCAGTCCCTTTACAACTGCAGTGAGAGCTTGGTCTACACTGCCGGCAATAAGTCTGGTCCGACTCATTTCCAGTGGGTGTTGGACTTCGCCAGGGCCGCCCTTTGTCATCGATTCTGTTTGGTGGCCTCCAAATCTCATTGCTGCTTTTTGCAGATGATGTGGTCCTGTTGGCTTCAACAGGTGGTGGCCTCAACTTGCACTGAAGAGGTTTGCAGTCAAGTGTGAAGCAGCTGGTATGAGAATCAGCACCTCCAAGTCTGAGGCCATGGTCCTCAGCTGGAAAAGGGCCCATCCCTGACCCTGCCCACTCAGGGTCAGGGATGAGTTGCTGCCCAGAGTGGAGGAGTTTAACTATCTTGGGGTCTTGTTCACAAGTGAGGTGAGAGGGGAGCAGAAAATTGATAGCAGGTTTGGGGCTGTGGTTGCAGTGATGCGGATGCTGCACCGGCCTGTCGTAGTGAAGAGAGAGCTAAGCGTAAAAGCAAAGCTATCGATTTACTCGTCGATCTACATCTCTAACCTCACCTATGGTCACGAACTCTAAGTAGTGACCAAAAGAACAAAATCACAAACACAAGTGGTGGAAATGCGCTTCCTATGAAGCGTGGCTGGCTGGTCCCGCCCTTAGAGATAAGGTGAGAAGTGCAGTCATTCAAGAGGGGCTCAGAGTAGAACCTCTAATTGCTCACATCAAAAGGAGCCAGTTGAGGTGATTCAGGCATCTGACTAGGATGCCTCCTGGGCACCTCTTGGGAGAGAAGTTCTGGGCATCTCCTATTGGGAGGAGGACTCGGGGCAGACCCAGAACACGCTGGAGAGATTATATCTCTTGGCTGCTGCTCTGCTTAGGCTGCTGCCCCCGTGATCCGACCCCAGATAAGTGGATGAAAATGGATGGATGGGTTTGTAGGAGATAATTGACTTGATAGACAGGTACGGCTGAGCCCTGAAATTTGCTGACACAAGGATCGCACATGGCTTCAGGTGTTTTCATTTTAGCTCCATGATTTACATGCTTGCTCCATGGTAGCCCTTTATTGCCGGGCGATCGCTGCTGAAGTGCCCGTTTCTTGCCTTCAATAGCGGCGAACAGCTGATTGAGACGTGGCGTATCAGCTCGGAGTCGGCTGATCAAAGGAACGTTGATCAGCTGGCGTATTACCGTAACTCCGCAACCGTTTGTCCTATCGAAAAAATGCAAACGGTTCCTGAAAGTCCAGAAATTGCGCGTCACAGCCATATAGAGGTATTATGGTATTTGTTGCCGGAAGTCCGCGAATGGCGGCACTTTTGAAGTATGTCGTGTCACATGGAACACATTCAGTTTTAAAGGGTTAATCTCGGATTTATTTATTGATTGATGATTGACTTATGTTATGTTTATGTGTATCTATGTTTAGTGGACCTGATTCTATTGGGGCCTCTTGGCCAGGCAACATAAAGGTTTAAAAAAAAGAAGCTGTATTGAACCATGGCAGTGCTGCATGAACAGGATCAATTCACAGTCAGTTTGACAAATACAATAGTGTTTTAGTCCACAACCAAAGTTCAAGTATGTGGAATTAGTCACAATTCATTGGCAAGTAAAAAAAACAAAGTTTGCCCAAGTGCAAAATAACAGTTATGTTAATAACAGTTTATGTTATGTTAAAGACAGTAACAGCCCTCTTCCAGAAAGCAGATTAAAATACTTTAACCATAAACTCTATAGGTGATTAACGGAGAGGGAAAAGTTATTGTCAGTGGGGCTCAGATACCTTGATGCCCCATGGAAATGTGTAAATATGGAGCAGACCCTCCATTACATTTACTGTGAAACAGGAATATGAATGTGTTTCACTGTGGACCATGACATTTATGTTGTCACACAGGAGAGGTGAAAAGAGTTATTTTAATCTGCATCACTCACTATGTCATGATTTACCCGACTGACATTTTCCTTAACAGATAAAACTAGAAAATATAACTTGACAGTGACAAAATGTATATGACAGCAATTTAAGATAAGATATGGATCAAAGTGATACTGACTTAAGGACCTGATGATAGAACCAGTCAGACTGATATGCAGAGGAAAAGATTTGGGGTTCAAATTTTTAAGAATTTACTTCACATTTCTGTAGCACTTGATGACTATATTTCAATGTGAATATATTTCAGTATAAAGTGCTGTCAGACGTAGACTATATGCAGCCTGGACTTAAAGGAAGCTAAATTCACTCGAGCCTGAATTAAGTCCAGCCTTACAAAATAATTTTAGTAACTCGTTTTCATTTGGCTTTGACTCCTTTCTAACACTCACATCAAGTGTGACTAATTACAGCACAACAAATTATCAGCTCTGTTTCATTTCAGTGGTGATAACTACACTAACATTGTTTTTTTAGTGTAGCACTGGCTGACAGTCTGACAGCTGCCCTACAGTCCACAGTCACAGTGTTAGAAGATGTAACCTCAGAGCTAACTGAGAGCTGATAATAACTCCACAGTGTCCAATGGTCACCGTCACTGTCCTTACAGATGATTACAAAAGCACTCGTGTTAAAGTAGAGGTGGCTGTGGCTCTGGAGGTACAGCAGGTCATCTATTAATTGGAAGGTTGGTGGTTTGATTCCTGGCTGCTTCAATCTGCATGTCAAAGTGTCCTTGGGCAAGATACTGAACCCCTAGTTGAATGTGTGTGAATGGTAGATAGAAAGCACTTAGAAGTAGAAAAAGGTGCTTGTGTGGATGCAAACGTGTTTATAAAGTGCTCAACAAGAGAAGAAGAGTTTATACCATACCATACCACTTTATTTATAAAGCACTTTTAAAAACAACAGGGCTGACCAAAGTGCTGTACAATAACATCACACATAAAAGACCAAAAACAGGTCAGAAGGCAATGAGATACAGAAATAAAACAAATGTGAAAGAGATTAAATAAATAAATAAATTAAGAACTATAACAGTGTCTTAAGATTTATGTAAGAGTCTCACACTGGGTCAAAGGCCAAGGAATAAAAATGTGTTTTTAAACGAGATTTAAAAACAGCAAGTGAAGGAGCCTGTCTGACATACAGCGATAAACCATTCCATAATTTTGGAACCGCAACTGCAAAGGCTCGATCACCCCTGAGTTTTCGTTGTGATTTTGGAACAACTAAAAGCATCTGGTCTGCTGACCTAAGGGAGCGAGATGGAACATATGGGTGCAGCAGTTCAGATAGATAAAATGGGGCACAACCATTAAGAGACTTAAAAACAAATAAAAGAATTTTAAAATGAATTTGTAAATGAACCGGAAGCCAGTGAAGAGAAGCTAAAATTGGGGTGATGTGCTCTTGCTTGCTTGTACCAGTTAAAAATCGTGCAGCAGCATTTTGCACCAGCTGTAGACGAGCAATGGAGGCCTGGCTAATTCCAGTCAGAAGTGCATTACAGTAATCAAGACGAGATGTTATAAAAGCATGTATTACTTTTTCGAGATTTTGTTTTGAAAGAAGAGGCTTGATTTTTGACAGTCTTCTCAGCTGAAAGAAGCAGGATTTCACCACTGCGTTCACCTGAGCATCAAGCCTTAGTTATAAGAACTAGTCCAAAAATAACCAGATGAGATTTTAATGTTCTCGAAGTTGTAAAGTCGCAAAAATGAATGGATGCAGACTGATGCTGAGTGAAAAGATGAAACCAAGTGTCAGATAGCTGCTTTAGCGCGAGGGGAGGAGTAAACAAAACTAAACTAAACTCCCAAAAAGCAGGTAAGGCTCACAGAGCCTGTTACCACGGAAACCGACTCAGAGTTTAATAAGTCCTCTTTCTGGAACAGAAAATCCTGAGTATCCTTATCTCAGGGAGCAGGCCAATCTCATTTGTAGCACACAGACAGGCGTGATCGAGGTTCAATAGCTGGATATGCTGGTGTTGGGACTGATGTGTCAACCCTGGGAAAGTTTAAGACACTGGCATAATCTAATGCGCTGACGTGCAGCAATATACTGTGACCATGTTTTCTACATGAGTGCATGAGAATGAACTAACACTTTAGCATTTGGAACAGTTTTAGTTTCATCGGTAAGAATGAGGCCAAAACAAGTTACATTCAGGTACATCTTATACAGAGAGGCTATTACTAAAATAAATTAAATTAAATTAAATTAAATTAAATTAAATTAAATGCTAAGTCTTCTGAGAGTTAAAGGGTTATGGTTATTTTATAATGAACCTTGTTTACCAATATATATTTTATCCCCTAGGAAAATAAAGCAGTACACTACTTGATAAGGTTTAAGAAAAGAATATGGTTTTCTTTTTAAATGATCCTTTAACAGCATTTACCATTACTGAAGCTTCTTCTGGATTACCAGTCCTACAGAATGTATTGGTTGCCTTATAGAAATGAATAGAACATAAGTAGAAATAATAAATAAATTACTCAGAAAATGACAATAAACAAAATGTTGATTACAAACGTAGAAACATCCCAAACAGACATAATTCAGATTGATTCATTTTAGGAGACCTTCCACTCGGTTGTATTTATAGTGCCAAATCTCAGAGCATTATATGTATTAATAAAACATCCTTAAGGCTAAAACATCAAAGATCAGTTGAGAATTTGCAAAATGTATATCCCAGATCTGCTCTAAAATACTCCCTCAGAGAAGTGTAAAAGTAATACTGATCTCATACACAGCTGACTGGACTACAAACATCCAACACTGAAATCTCATAAATCAATACTGTACGTGGCACCAGTGACTGAAGTCAGCAGAATGGGCTGTTTAAAAATCATTTAAAACCTAGCAAAGGTTTCAAAAAATATCTTCAAAATTATACCTGCTTAGCATGAGAAAAGACACTTGATAGCACCATGATGTGGTTCCTCCATGCTAATCAATGTGTGTTATCATCGTGTAGATGGGTGCTGCAAGCTGAGGACTGGTGACAGTGGTAATCAGTCAACCAGTAGACATGACAGCCTTAATCAAGGGAATGAGTGCGTGGCAGGGGTGCTCACTGTTTGAAAATCAACACCGAGTCCATTTGCACATCTCAATTGGTGACTGTGATGCATATAAATAACTTGCACGGCCCATTAAACTCATCACACATCACATGCTGACAGAAATGCACCAGGTTACATGTGTGCCCACAAATGCTGGGAGAGTGACTCACTCTGATGACTCTCAGAGTTGTCAGAGGGAATTATGAGCATGTCAGAATAGAGTAGATAAATTGTTGGGATAGCACAGCAAATTGACTTGGCCAAGGCTGCTGATCTATTGTTGTAAACTCACCCTCACTCTCTCTGCCTCACTAGATCCAGCTGTGCTGCATTTCAAGGTGGACACTAATTTCATCAGAAAAGTTTTATATCAGAAGTGAAAAAATACAGAGCAGAAAATTTTGTAATGAGTGTGAGTAGTTATTAACAACAAAAGCCACACTGGTGACCTACAGCAGGTATTCAGGGACTCGTGTGTGTTTGTGGTGATGAAAACTGGAGTCTGTGCTCAGTGGATCTTTTAATATAAAGAACATCCTTTTAAGACAATCTGCTTTAAGGTTTTGGTAGATAAATGTGTCATATACATCCCTTCATGATGAACCCAGAGGAATTTGTGTCTCCTCCTGTGTTCAAACAGGGATCTTTTGCTTGTTAAGGGGTCATATTTATAGATACTTAAACATATTTAAACTAGGGGTGGGACTCGATTAAAAAAATTAATCTAATTAATTACAAGCTTTGTAATTAATTAATCGAAATTAATCGCATTTTAATCACATTTCAATTTTAACATGAGAAATATCAATTTAAGTTTGGTTGATGAATGAATCAATATACATAAGCTTAAACTTCCAAATGTTATTTTCCCACCAGTCTGCTACACAGACCAACAAAGGGCAGAAGTGCTCCTGTGATAATTAAACTCCTGAAATTAAAGTTAAGCATCATAACTGGATAGTTTTAGTCAACATTAATGTCTCACTTAATATAGTTGGAAATTAATCATTCTCTCTGCTGTATTCCTTGATGTTGAAATGTGTTATGCTTGTTTTAACAGCTTATTTTGAATAAAAGAATAAACCACAAAAAGGAGAAAAAGTTCGTTCTCCGTTTAACAGCTGCTTTTACACAGCTGTGCTTCACACTCACATTGCTAGGCGACATGCAGAGGTGAGGGCAGGTGATGCTGATATGAAGGCTAGCCGCTCACTTCCGGCCTTTGCGGTCTTCATGGGCTGCGAGGTCTACGTGGGCCGGGTCCTTCGAAGGATGCGGCCGCTGAATTTTTGACATTGTGCGTCGATATAATCTGTATGCCGGGAACTCGTGCACTGAGAAACGTTCCACGGTGCAAAGTGCGATTAAAATGCGTTAAAATTTTTAATTCGTTAATTTCCCCATAATTAATTAATCGAAATTAACGCGTTAAAGTCCCACCCCTAATTTAAACATATTGCATATATAGTCAATTTTTAGACAAAGCAAATCAAAAATCAGGAAAGAGTAAAAAGCAAGAAGAGTCTGTTTGAACGTTTACTGTTGGTTTCTTGATTGATCTCCCATCAGAGCACTGATTTGACTTGATTTCATCTGCTACTGCTGTATATTGTTCACTGCCTCATTTACTGAATGTGTGTGTGTGCGTGTGTGTGTGTGTGTGTGTGTGTGTGTGTGTGTGTGTGTGTGTGTGTGTGTGTGTGTGTGTGTGTGTGTGTGCACACATCAATACTAGTTTGCTGTGCACACTTAGTTCACGTCAGTTTGAAATTACACCATCAGTAGTTCAATTTCCCACGACAACCAAAATAACATGTTGGCATACACTGTAAACCCGGATAAGTTGAATCTACTTAAAAAACCAAGGTAACTCGTTGCCTTAAATATTTTAAGTAATGAAGCATCAGTTGAATAAGTGCAGTGGACTATGTTCATGTACTTGAGGCCCTTTTGGAATGGAATGAAAGATTTAAGTTGAATGTATTAATAACAGAGTTTCAGTAACTGAAGATACTTAGTTTAAGCAATCATTCACCACCCAGCTATTTAAATCAGCTTGTTAAGTAAGCACTACTCCAACTGAACTAAATTGTATGTTCTAACTGACCAAACTTATCTTTTATGGTGCTTAAAAATCAAAGTACAGTATGTCTTTTAATCAATCGAGCTGGGTAAATTAAATATATATGAAAATTTTTAATAAACATATCCTTTTCATCTTGTTTGTCTTCAGATTGTGGGAGGAAGCCCACGAAGACACAGGAAGAACATGCAAACTCCACACAGCAAGACATCAAGGCCAAGGTGGAATCGAACCCAGACCTTCCAGAAGCTATTCTAGCTGTGAGGCAACACTGCTAATCACTGTGCTGCCCAACATATCTTCAATACAATATCATCAATCCAGTCTGTTAAAACTGGCATAAACTCGATTTTTGTCTGGTGCAAAACCTGATGATATTAAGTTGTTTGAACTCAAACACATAATTACACTAAGAGAGACCATTAAAAAATACAGTCTACTCAGAAATAATAATTAATGTAGCAAAATGACAGCTGTTTAAGTAATATAAGCTCAGTCCGAGCCGCCCGAGTCCTCAGGGGGTCCCGCCCAGTCCAAGTCGCCAGGGGGTCCCGCTCAGTCCGAGTCCTCAGGGGGTCCCGCTCAGTCCGAGCCGCCCAAGTCCTCAGGGGGTCGCGCTCAGTCCGAGGCGCCAGGGGGTCCCGCTCAGTCCGAGCCGCCCGAGTCCTCAGGGGGTCCCGCTCAGTCCGAGCCGCCAGGGGGGTCCTGCTCGGTTCGGACCTTCCGAGTTTCCTGTGTCCTTGACCGCCCTGGGCTCAGGGGATGGGCATGTTGTGGCTCTGGTGAGTCGTCGTCGCCGCCGCCGCTGGGAGTGCGGTCGGTCTCCAGTCCTGTCCCCTCGTCGCCACCGCCGCCGCTGGGAGTGTGGTCGGCCTCCAGTGTCTTCTCCTCGTCGTCGCCGCCGCCGCTGGGAGCGCGGTCGGTCTCCAGTCCTGTCCCCTCCTCGCCACCGCCGCCACTGGGAGCGCGGTCGGCCTCCAGTCCTGTCTCCTCGCCACCACCGCCGCTGGGAGCGCGGTAGGCCTCCAGTCCTGTCTCCTCGCCGCCACCGCCGCTGGGAGCGCGGTAGGCCTCCAGTCCTGTCTCCTCGCCGCCGCCACTGGAGGCGCGGTCGGCCTCCCTCATCTGGACTCTGCTTTGTGGCCCCTTGGCCTGTGCGGCCCCCTGAACTGTGTATTTTCTGTTTTGAATCTTCCCATGGACTCCCCTGAACTGTGGACTGTTTTTCCCCTGCAATTTGCTGTTTTCGTTTGGTTTTTTTTGCTCCTGGTCTGTTCTTTGTTCTTGGTCCTTGTATTGGACTTTGGAGCTCTCCGGCCTTGTGCCATCGCCTTTTGTTTTCATCCTGTTTTGCTTCTCCTCCCCGTGTTTTGTTCTTGTTTTTGGACTGTTTTTCAGCCCTTGGCCGTTGCTTTTGTTTATTCTGTTCTTTTTGCTTGTTGTCTCTTTGCCCTCGTGTTCTGATCTTGCCCCTGTGCTTCCTTGTGTTTTAGTTTTTGTTCCCGGACTTTGTTGCCCCCTGCTCGGTTTTGTTTTTGCTTTTTCCCCAGTGTTTTGGTTTTGTCCCTGGGCCTTCTTCCTTGTTGCTCCCTGCCTGGGTTTTGGTTTTGTTTCGGGCCCTCCTTCCTGGTCCCCCGCCTCCCGCCCTGGTCTGGTTTTTGTTTCTTGTCTTGGCCGTCGGGAGCCGGCCTTGAGGGGGGGGGGGGGGGGGGGGGGGGGGGGGGGGGGGGGGGGGGGGGTGGCCCAGTGTTTTATGTTTTCTTGGTATGGTTTCCGTTTTCTCAGGTTGTTTTGTTATCTGTTATAGTTGCCTTCAGTTATTTCTAGTTCCTTGTGTCTCTCTGTATTCTGTGTCAGGTTTGCGTCTCTGTTCCCTTGTCATACTTCCTGTTTTATTTTGATATCCATCTAGCCCCTGTCTGTTGTATTCAGTTTTGCTTCCCTCTGGTCTCGTCTTAGTTATCAGTGTCACCTGTGTTCCCACCTGTTTCCTCTTCCCTCATCAGCCCTTCTGTGTATTTAAGTCCTGCGTTTTCTCTGCCTGTTGTCGCGTCGTTGATGTTATTGTGCCTGCGTGTTCCAGTGTTTCCTGTGCTAGCTGTGGCTTCCCTTCGTCTCCCTTCTAAAAGGTTTTTTGTGTTCATTTTCCCAGATCCCAATAAATACCTTTTTAAGTTATGCTGACCTCTGGAGTCCTTCGTGTTTGCCCTTCCTCGCCCGTTTCCTCCCCGGCCATGACAGAATCAAAGTCTGGGTTTACAGTGCACACGTGTGTGTCTGCCAAAATGTGTGAATGAATGCTCCTTCGTTCCTGTGTTACTGAATGGGTGAATGTGGCTTGTTGTGTGCTTTGAGTGCTCAGGAGGAGTTGAAAAGCTCTAAATATATCTTGTTGAGAATAGCTGCAGTATTCACGCTGTCAGTTTTCTGAGTTCAGTCTTTTTAAGGACTCGAGGCCTCATTTGTTTTACAGCCACAGTCATTTATATACACAGCCCCCATTTTCAGAGAATCAAAAGTAATTAGACAATTGACTGACAAACATTTTCATGGGCCAGTGAGGTCTGTTTAATCTGGTTTCATAATAAATTAAACAAATAAAGGATTTTAATTGGGCTTCCAAGTGTTGAAATGGTATTTGGTTCCAAAGAGCTCCAAAGAGATCCTTAACCTGCTGTCAGCTCGAGTTAAGGAGGAGGAGGAGCCATCATCAGGCTGAAAAACCAAAATAAACTTATCATAAGCTTTAGGAGTGGCAAAATAATCCAGCACGTTCTCAAAAAGAAGGAGAAGAAGACAACTGTTCATGGTCAAGATAAATAAGCTTGAAAACATCAAGTCAACTCAAGAGCATTCACTGGGTGCAGGCAGCTCATTTTGAAAGTCTACAATGAAGAGCTGCATAAATGTAACAACAAAGCTCGAAGCAGTGGTTACACTCAGGACCAGAAAGATCTGAAAGAGCCTTCCCAGCTCTGGAAATCCTGGGCTACCACGATGAACTTAATGGGAAGAAAAAAATATGGGGAATGACATGAATGAAAGGAACAGCTCGTGATCTGAAGCAAGTATCTGTCAGTATCTGTCACACATGGCGGAGCCAGCGTTATGCCATGGGTATGTATGTAAACCAGTGTTTATTGATATTGTGTGCTGATGGAAGCAGCAGGATGAATTGTGAGGTGTACAGGTCAAAACTGATTCAAAACATTTCACAATGCAAATGCACACTGACCCAAAGCATACTGCAAAAGTTTATCAGGATAAAGAAACAGGCTATTCTTCAATGCAGCTCTGTTGTGGAGCTCCTGTACTGTCTGATTGTGTTTCATAATATGACCTCTCTGTCAGGTAGTCAGTGATCCACAAGATGATGGATGGTTTATGGACATTTCTTCTAGCTTCTCTTTGAGTAGCAGCAGCTGGAGTATGTTAAATGCAGAACATGAGAAATCAAAAAAGGGGAATTTATATATCTCCATCCCCTAACAACCCTTTCTTATATAAGTTCTCATCAAGGATGGCACCTTTTTTATTCACAAACAGTGCAGTTCCTGTACCTTACTGCTGCTTTCTGTAACTGCCCGAAAATTTGACTCTGATCTGGAAATTGGGAGTGCAGGCATGTTTCCATGAAGTACATAATCCTGCACTCCCTCTGAGTCTTAATCAGCACTCCGAGCTCGTCCGTCTTATTGCCCAATGACCCATAATGACAGCTGAAATGGACAGTTTATATTACTCATTTTAGCTCTTTGCTTAGGGTTAAATCGAGCCCACACCCACTGAAGTCAGGGTCAAATATTAGATTGCAGACAGTTTGCCTGGACTCTTATGACTTTGGTTCAGTTTGTCTCTTTGTCTGTCAGCAGTCACAGAAAAAAAAATTGTTGTATTTATGTGGAGATTTTACAAGCAGGTGAAGCTCGACCCGACTTAATTCACTGCTGGTGTTGACCCACATCTACAACTGCCATCCCCAAAAAGTTGGGACGCTGTGTAAAATGGATGCAATTATTTTCAAATCTCATAACCCATATTTTATTCAAAGTAGAGCACAAAAAAATATCAAATCTTTAAACTGAGAAAATTTACCATTTTCAGAAAAGGAAAGAACATGTGTGGCCTGCTCAAAGGCTTGTCAGAAGTATATTCATGTATATGAAAGTAAGTGATTAAGCGTTGAGCTTAGCACTTTATATAACTGTTCTTGTACTGCATAAAACTGTCTATATTTTATACATGAAATTTATTTCATTCAATATTGATAAAAATATCTGACACAGAAACAAATGCAACAGCTGAGAGAGGAATGAATGATGGAAAGATTGATGACAGTGATTAAAAAATATTAGCTCTCGCTGTTCCATTTCACCCTCTGTACCTTCAACTACATCTCCAGCCTCTGTCAGCTGTAGAAATGCTCTGATGACACTCCCACTGTTGGCTCTGTGTAGGAGAATGATCAGGAGGACAGCGGGATCACCTCGCACTTTGTGGATTGGTGTCAGCAGAACCGTCTGATCCTGAACACCAGCAAGACCGAGGATCTTGTAATCGAACCTTCCCCTCACGCATCGGTGAACATCCAGGGTTCAGTCATTGACACTGTGGACTCCCATAAGTACCTGAGTGTTCACCTCAGCAATAAACTGGGCCGTACTGATGCCCTGTACAGGAGGCACCAGCGTCAGCTACACCTGCTGTTGTTCTGTTTTCTTGTATTTTTCCTTGTTGCTCCTGTTTGCTGCATTTTGTCCGCTGCTGCTGTAACAGGAGAATTTATCCACTGTGGAATTAACACAGTCCCATCCCAACTTCCATCTATCCATCCATCCATCCATCCATCCATCCGTCCATCCATCCTCTTCTGCTTATCCTGTTCAGGGTTGCGGGGGGGCTGGAGCCTATCCCAGCTGACATAGGGCTAGAGGCAGGGTACACCTGGACAGGTCGCCAGCCTGTCGCAGGGCCAACCCATCCCAACTTATTTTGCTCAGATATGAAAAAGATGCCATCAGGATGGGAACATGTTGTATGGTAAATGATAAATGGACTGGTATTTATATACTCAACTTGAGCTCTCAAACCTTCTACCAAAAGTCTCATTCACCCAATTATACACACATTCATACAGCATTGTTATCTAAGATCACACGCACACTCCACTGAATGCATCAGGGGCAACTTAGGGTTCAGTCTCTTGCCCAAGGATACTTCAACACGTGGACTGGAGGAATTGGAGATCGATCCACTGCCTTCACCTGAGCCACAGCTGCATCATACTATCAGAGATGGAGGTCTTTTGAACTGAGCACTGATAACATGCCAGATGGACCCTCTCCTCTTTAATCCAAAAAGAAATTCAAATTTGGATTTGTCTGACCATAGGACAGGTTCCCACTTTGCCTCAGTCGATTTGAAATGAGTTTTGGCTCAGAGAAGATGGTGGCATTTCTGGAACATGTTCACATACAGATTCTTCTTTGCATGATAGAGCTTTAACCTGTGTTTGATGCTGCCATGGAGAACTGTGTTCACAAACACTGATTTCTGGAGCCGTACAGTGATTGAGAGAGCCAAAGATCACAGGCATCTGTGATAGGTTGATTTTATTATTCTATTGATTATTAATCAAAGTTCATAATTGAGGTAAATATCTCCATGGGAATTGTTAAGAATATAACCTATCATTCTTCCATCGGTGATCTACTTGTTGAGCCTTTTTGTTAATGTGTGGGATATGTGATCGTTTAGTCATACCTTGCACTGCAGGAGGGGGGGCACTCCGGCCGCGGTGCTTCATTCTCAATGAAGCTGCTGAAGGAGAAGCATCGCGTTCGAGTGTATTTATTGATTTCCTTTCCCCTTCTCAGGTATGTGATGAGTGTTTGTGCTCCTAAGCTGTGGAGATATGTGCCGAGTTTTGTTTGACTCTCTGTAGACTGACTCACTACCTGTTCAAGACGTTTTGAAGTGTTATTTCTTTTGCATTTCTTGTAGCATACTGTTGGCTAGCTAGCTGAGCTAAGTGCTCTACGCTGCCGCTAGCATAGTGCACTGCGCCGCCAGAATGTGTGCATACGGTGATGGCGATGCATGTGCGTGTTAGTTCTGTTTGTACTGAACAACTATTGTAGAGAGAATAGGAATAAGGAAAAATGTCTGTTGATGTGTGTATATAAGTGTTATTTTCAATACTTTGGAGTTTGATGATTTAAATTTGTGTTTAATAATTTGCTTGGGCATTTATGTCATATTTGGGTTCACCTGCAAGGGAGGACGGGGAAATTATACTGTACCTTGGTTGAAATCATTATTTACCTGTGAAGACAGATGAAGGAAGATCATTTTGTGATATTGTCCTAGAACTGACTGATGTGTACTTTTGTTATAGTGTTCCATATTAATGTTTTGTATCTATGTGTATACTTCAAAATAATTATATATTCTCAATGAAGCTGCTGAAGGAGAAGCATCGCGTTCGAGTGTATTTATTGATTTCCTTTCCCCTTCTCAGGGTGTAACACATCCAGTACTGAGTTTTGGTCTTGTCCCTCACACACTCCCTCACACATTTCTCAGAAGCTTGTCATATTATGTAGTGTAGATGATGAGATAACATAAGTATTCACAATTTTCTGATGAACATTTTTTTTGAACTGTTTTCCACAATTTGTAGATAGGTTTTTTTGTAAACTGATGAACTCCTGCCCAGCTTTACTTCAGAGAAACACTGTCTCTCTCTAAGATGCTCTTTTTCATACCCAGGTTTGTTACTATCTTGTTGCCATTTAGCCTAATTTGTTGAAAAAGATGCCATCAGGATGGGAATATGTGTTTCAAAAGCTGCTTGTTTTTAGTACCATGTACATTTCCCGCCTTTTCTTGCCCCCATCCCAACTTTTTGAGAACTGTTGCTGCCATCAAATGTCAGAAGCAATCTATTTAGCATATTTCATTACATGCAAATTCAATGTGCTTAACAGAGAAAATAAAAACATAAAAACTTGTAGGTTTTAACACTTTAAGGCAGTGGAAACAGCAAAATCTGATAAACCAAACCAAACCATAAACACCCAGTGAGTGTGACTAAAAAGCTTTGGAGTTGGTTTTGCAATTGATCTCAGGTCAGCAGGCAGCTTGTTCCAAAGCAATTCCAGCACACTTAGATCTGATTCTAGAAGATCTGCACCTGATGACCTGAGAGGTCAACAGCCCAGTGCAGAGGTCTGGGTTGTAGACTGTTAGCAAGTCAGAGATCTACTGGGGAGCCAAACCACTGAGAGCTTTGTGAACTCATGAAAGTATTTTAATGGTAATTCTATATTACTTTTTGAAAGAGTTGAAGTCATCCTGCTGATGTTTTAGATAATCCAACAAATTGAGGATTATTGAGGCGATTTAATTGAGGATTAAATCGGCTTTCAAGATGGAATGTCTGCTCTGGGTCTCGGATTTTATCAAATAAATTTCCCCCCAAAAAATGCGACTTATAGTCCAGTGCGACTTATATACATATATATGTTTTTTCTTCTTTTTTATGCATTTTTTGGCTGATGCGACTTATACTCCGGAGCGACTTATAGTCCGAAAATACGGTAATTGGCAAATGACTACAGGTTTAACAGTTCACCTAGAAGCCACAGTTCAATCAGATCACATGGTTATTGCACCAATAACAATAAAACATAGATCTAAATAAATCGGAGTTCTGTCTGTGTTTAACCCCTGCATTGTGTTGTCCCATGCTGGTTGTGGCTGGTCATCATATTTCTGCTGCTGTTTGTGGAAAAAACATTTTGTAGACACTATATTCTGACATATGTGATAATCAACAAATCAGGAATAAAAACAGATATGTGTTCATTAAATATTTTACAATATTTTAAGCTTTTACTCCAAAGTCTCCTCAAACGCTCTGGCCGGTGTTTATCTAACGAGCACAGGCTCGTTAGATAAAGCATCCACGTGTGTTTACTCTGGAGTCTGTGGACTCTGTGAAGGCAGTGAGCTCAGATCAGCTGAGATCAGCTGAGGATTCCCAGAACTTCTCTGTCAGTAACCACTTGTGTTGTTGCTGCAGTTAGCTAATGCTACTGAAGGACGCCTCGGACACTGTGAGCATGTAATCAAACTGCTTCTCAGCCTAACGGCTGCATAATGTCAGCTTAGAACCAGCTGTCTGCAAACAGGAGCTCGCAGGTCTGATCTGCTGACAATCAGTAACTGTGACAATATTGGGAAGAAATAAGCATGAGGTGATAATAAGGTGATATGTAGATACTGATTCATTTCATTATTTTGTCACCTTTTCTGAGGAATGTTGTGTTGCATTGTGTGTTAGTAGTGAAACAATAAAAGGCCTCTCAGGTGAGCTGTAGTAGACATTGATCAATTAATTATTTTTATTCAATCTTCATTGGTTTTCTAGTCAAATGTGTGTTTCAGTCCTAGAAATCATCACTGGATTCAATGAACCGTGGCTGCTGCAATATATGAGTGTGGAGTTTTGTACCGTTAGACCCCTGCAGATGACAAAGATTTAAAAATGTTTTTATATATAAAAGTGATCCGACCGCCTCCACCGTCAAAGTCAAAATGAGCTAATATAGAAAAATGTCTCATTATAAACATTTGACATGTTTTCTATATGAAGAAGATGAGATTCAAACCCTCACTTTCTGTTTGTAGTGCCCAAATTTTTCCAGACTGGGGTTCACAACAGAACAATCAGACCTTTTATGAGTGTGTGTGTGTGTGTGTGTGTGTGTGTGTGTGTGTGTGTGTGTGTGTGTGTGTGTGTGTGTGTGTGTGTGTGTGTGTGTGTGAAGGAAACGGTGGTGTTGGCCTGCTGGTGTGGTGTTAAACTATACTGAGTTTAATTACTGATGAAATTTTACAGTCAGATCAAATTAAATTCCTTGATTGCCATTAGAGACCCGACTAAAGTATGTACAGTGTGTTTGTCCAGCTTTCTCTTACCTCATTTTTTTCTTTGTACAACTGATGAGCTTGTTTAAAAAAAGCTAATGCTACAGCCACTTCATAAAGAACAAGTAATGAAAGCTGGATTTTTATTCTTGGTTTTTCAGCATGAGAAAGAGCACTGCAGCGGGGTGCCAGATACTGTAGATGTCAAGAAGTGACACTCAGCTCAAGTGTGCCCTGGACTAATTTAACACCTGGTTACAGCATGCTAGCAGGGTTGCTCTTAGAAGCTGGCAGACCAATCAGCTGGTTGTCATGTGGCGCTCACAGTGTTTATGCAGTGAAAGGACTCAAAGAAATAAAAAAACCTTCTGTCTTCTAAAAACATGCCAAGACAATACCCTTTATGTATATTTCAGTTCAAGAGTGAACGCTCCAGGACAACATTGCTGCTCTGAGGTGGCAGTGCAAACCACCGCAGCTCCGGGAACACTGAGGTTTACAGTCCAAATCATTTTAGTCCAGCTGCATTAGTCTGTGTGCTGGGACCGGGTCTCATATTTGAAACTAGAAGCACTCAGAGAGCGCAAACCTCCGCCAAGGCCATAGGGTCACTGATGCTGTAATACGTGTATCTAAATACTGTGAAATAATCTTTCATCTTTCCCAGACAACAATAACCCCCTATCCCGCAATAGTGAAGAATCCTTAAAAAAAATTCCTGGATCCAGATCGTGATCCGGATCACCGCCAAAATTTAATCACTTCTTCGTCTTGTCATTTCCAACCACTCCACAAAATTTCATCGAAATCCATTCATAACTTTTGGAGTAATCCTGCTGACAGACAGACTAACAGACAGACAGACAAACCAACGCAACCAAAAACCTCCTTGGCGGAGGTAATAAAGCAACGTGCGTTTGCATTTTTGACACAGGTGTGACTCAAATTTCCCTCTTACACCACAGTGAACCTGACTTTAGTCTTGATGGTAGTGTACCATTCAGACTTGTTTTAGACCTCTAAACAAGAGAGCATCAGCCAGTGGATAAACATGAACCAGTGCTGGGCTGTTTTGCAAAGGCATCGAGCACAACGAGCAGAAAGCAGACCAATGGACCAGAAAAAGGAACAGAAAGGAAAAAGAGAAAGACTAGAAGCAAAGAGCTGAGCAAAAGAAACAAAACAGCTGTTCCCAAAGAAGTGCTGCCTAAACCCTACACCAAACAAGACAAGAGACAGTCACCTCATCCTCACTCCCCAGCACCCAAAACAGCAGAAAACAGTGGACAGAAAATGGCAGCTCACCCCTCCTGCTTCACAAACCAAACCAAACTACACAAAAACACACACACCCTGTGTGTGTGTTTTTGTGTAGTTTGGTTTCCCTAACCCTACGGGTTTGGGAGGGTGAGGTCAGGGCTGCCACACACACTGCTGCTGCTCAGCTGCTGCCCCTCGAGAGGCTTCCAGAGACGGGCCTTTGAGCTGTCAGCTGACGTCAGGGACCAACCAGCAGTCAACATGTTGAAAACTAGGCCTCCAGTTCAGCCAGACACCAGAGGGGGGGGACCTGCAGAGAACTCCCAGCTCCTTAAGTATGGAGTAAGATCAAGGTCAAAAAGGTGCGTGCACAACATTCGTATTCGTATTTGAGAAACTGTGCAGATTAGGACTGTTTTTCTGTGAGTATGAAATTCAAAGATGGCTGAGGACAGCGGACCGGGTGGAGCTACCAGCTCAGGTATTACTCTAAATAGTCATTTTTTTTCTTAATATACGTATATAAATACTGAGCTGGTAGCTCCACCCGGTCCACTGTCCTCAGCCATCTTTGAATTTGGAGCGTGCTGTGTTTGGTATCATGGCGGATCGATTACTCTGCCCTGTGATGTCATTTCAACACTTTTCTACTCGCACCCACAAACTTGGATTCGTGTCCACACAGTGGGGAGGAGTTCGTAGTCACAGAAAATAGAGTTGTATTCACAGGACTTTGCACTCACAGCTTTTAGATTCATACTCACAGAAAAACAATCCTAATCCACACAGTTTCTCAATTACAAATACAAATGTTAGAATCGTGCGCACACCTTTTTGACAGTTATCTTACTCCATACTTAAAGAGGACACACTCAGCTGACATGGTAAAAGCAGCAGCCAAGTAACGGCCAGTAACAAGAAGGTCAGTCGGTGGGTAAACACGAATGGCTGAATAGTTAAAATTAGGTTGTACCAGGCTGGAAATCTGACTTTTCACCTTTCACTTTTAAACCGTTTCAGTTTAAAGGCTAATGATTGAGCCCAGAAACAAATGTCCGAGGACGTCTGAGGAACACTGATGTTTCTACAATGATGTCCTGTCCACATTTCATGGAGTTCACCGCTTTGTGTTTACATGAAAAAACTTTGCCCACCTTTCCCCACAAGTAGTACGGCAGCTAAGTCAGCAAGCCTCCCTCCATGTTCCATGATGAATGTTGGCCAAGCTGCCCCAGCGCTCTGCTGCATAACCAGCCTCGCTGCCTCTCCAGACACTTCTCTGTAAATGCCGACCCACTGGGCTAATTTAATAAAAGCCTTTTTGATGTTACCATGGAGACACACCAGGTAATTACACCCACATCCTGGCCTGTATGCACATGTTATTATGGGATACAGAAATAATCTGAGCTTGCAGAGGGGTTGCCACGGGAGACGGATGGCCACAGCAAAGACTCTTGTCTCCTGTGGCCGAGGAAACGGAAGGTAAAGTAGCACAATAACAAGGTGCTTGCTAGCAACACTCAGCACACACAAACGCACTACAGAAAGGACCCTTTGGCTAATTGAACACAAGTCTCCCCTCTGTCTTTGACAGCTGTTCAAACAACACTTCATTTCAATCAACAAGTCAGTGAGTCAGTCAGTCAGTGAGTCGGTCAGTGAGTCAGTCAGTTGTTTGAGACACAAAAAGCACGAATGAAGCAAGAGAGGATGTGAAAACAGGCTGCAACCTTTAAAAGCCCTCATTTAAAACCCTGGTGTGTTTTTAAGTTGCTTCATTATTAAGACAAGGTGGAGAAAGTGAGAAAGGATATCTGTGTTATTTGGTTATTAGGAGAAGAGGAGGGAGCTGGGTAAAGAGCAAGAATTGTCCAAAGACTTTTAATTGGATTGCTAAAGTGCTTTCTTAATTGAGTTTTGTATTCTTGCTAATATAAAAGTGAACATCTTTATGTTGTGTTCAGCTAACACACACACACACACACACACACACACACGGATTCACACCTAAATTGAACCCAGGGGTTCAGGGGTAGCAGGAGCAGATGAGATTTGATGAGTTGAAGGCTGGACGCTTCAGGAAAATTTCAATTTAGATGCCTTTAGCTTGACTGGTTAATTTGTAACAGCTTACCTATAATAGCTTTCCTTACTGTCGCCTTAATTAAGTTCTCACATTAATGCTTTAGCTGGGGTTTGACACTCTTTGGAACCTGTTAACTCACATTTCCCTGGTGGTCAGAACACTCACACAGATCTAAAAGAGGTGAAGGGAAGTGGAGAAATTAAAAACAAAAATCTGTGTCTCTCAGCAACAACACGCAAGCATATGCACGCAAATTGATAAAGGTAAAGGGGCCCTCAGGAGCTGCACCTGAAAACACAAACAGCCATACTCATCTACTGCCATCCCTCTGAGATTAAGGCCACACACACATATGTTCTCCAGCCGTGACAAGCACGGCAATACGCTCGCTCAGAGTTGCAATCATAGAGTAAATTTAATCAAAATTGTTTTCCATTTATGTTCCGCCTGTTGTTCGCTCCTAGAAAGTGAGCAGAAAAAAAATGCTGACACTGAGAGTTCATTTGCACTTCTTCTACCTGTAGGCTATACAAGGAACATCTGCTACAGCGCGCTAAAACATGAAATTCAATCTTGTAACGTGGTTGGAGTGGTTTCCTCGCTCCACTGCATAGATCCAAGTCAGGAAAGTAAAAAGGCAGCATGCCCAGCTGGTTCTGGAAAGTTAAAATCAAGTCTGAATGTGAGGCAGACTCAATTGAATTCCAATTGGTTTCACTGAAGGAGAGTGCAGATTCCACTGGGAACCTGTTGGCAGGGCATATTAACATTGTGTTACTATTCTAAACATAAATATGTGCAATGATGAGGTGTATTTAATGAGTTTAGCTCATGGCTCACTTCAGGTTTCTACAGCGTGCTGATGATTCAGAGCGATCTTCCCTCAGCTGGTGACGCTCATCAGGCTCGTAGCTGCGCTCTGACACGTCACAGGCTGACGGTGTTAGCCTGGGTACAGTACAGAGTCATTTTCTATCCATGTGTTTCAGGCTTCGATAAAAAGACAGAGGTCTGATGCTGTGCTGATAATTAATGGATGGATGGATGGAGCGACTATCACAGAATATTAAAGTGATAATCCTGTGAAGCCATGGCAAAACACCACAAACAGAAAGGCAGGAAATTTACCTCAAATTCAAAACGAGTTACACATGAAAGCACCATTACAGAAAATGACCCGTAGCATAAACTGTACATATGATCCATCAAATATCAGCTGAATATGAAAGCAATCAATCAACAGGAGCACTGAGGGTCCTCTCGCTGATGTCCCACTAAACTGCATTCCTCTGAACTGTGTTTGTCCCTGAATTATGACTGTTTTTACAACACTTTTGTTGACATTATGTGTCCGTCGTTTATGTTCTTGAATTCCATTGGGCTAATAATTCAGGCTTAATGTGAGTTATCATACCCCAGAAAATAACTGATCTTAATTTTAATCGATGCTCTCTAAACAGTGAATGTTGAATGATTGAAAATAAAAAGAGGAGCAGCACACTGCAGAACCGACTCCATCCCTCAGAGGGAGGATGGTGTGGTTTTCACTGACCTTTGCTGTATCAAATTACACACAGTATGCCAGTAAAACTATTTTTATTTGCAGATTTCATTCTTAATGATCCGGTGTGTGTTTTAAGCATTCTGTGTATTTTAAGATTGATTCATCTTTTTGGAGGATCCTTCAAAAACAGCAGTGGTGATTTTAAGCCTTTTAATGTTGCTGCTCAGGTACATACTCTATCTACTGCAGCACTGGCTCCTAACAGGAAGGAGGTTCCTGGTTCAAATCCCAGCTGGCCACGTGCATTTCACAGGGGTGCTCCAGTTTCCACTTCCAAGCCGTGGACATGCATGTTTGTGTGCTGCTGATGTGAAGCACAGTCTAAGTGTAACAATCTGCTGTGGATAAATGTGAGTGCATTTATTAAAGCCATACGTACGGTGGTCAGTCATGAGTGTGCAGTACCTCTCAGAGACAATGAATGAAAACAGGTTTGTCACACTGAAGCATCCTTCACTGCATCCTCACTCCTTAATGCATCAGCTGTCTCCTTCCTGTGTTTGAACTGGACTACATTTATCAAATAAAACTAACTGACAGAGGCAGTTCAAAAACATGCCTCCACACCGGCAGCCACACATTCATCGATCACAGGGGCATAAAAAGAGACTCACAGGTGATGACAGCCGACCAGCAGCTAATAAATGAAATTACTCATTAAATTAAACGAGCTTTAACCTACATCCTCTCTGCTTTAAATGTTGTGTTCATTTTCTGTAGTTCTTAAATAATGCAGATTCCTCCATTTATTTTCTAGTGCTGTAGAAATGCTATAATACTAGTTTTTATGATGCAGGTGATGAAGGCTTTTTATAAATCTTCCTTTTACCAAAATGTCAAATCAGCCTCTGTGAGCCTTTTAGGACCTGCCAGAGAATGACTCACACGCTGTTATGGTGCCTATATCTGAGTATAATCTCCATAATCACCGTCCTCTCTGTGGACTCTATATCACATGTTAGAGTGACAAAAGCTGAGCATGCTTGTTACAGACTTATAACCCAACTAAACACATCGTACAGCTCTGCGTATTCTTATAAATGAGCTGACCTGTGTGTGTGTGTGTGTGTGTGTGTGTGTGTGTGTGTGTGTGTGTGTGTGTATAGAAATGGGCAAAGGAGCTTCTATTTTCTTTCTAAATTTATGGATCCAAGTTCACAACAGCTCATCACCAAATCATTAATGTGACCAAAGATGTGAGGCTACACGACTACTGATAATAATAATAAATCATTTCCATATAAACTGCAGTACAATGATGTAATTTCAGTGCTGTGACCACAGTGAAATAAAGAGGAATAGGTTGTGTGTGCAGGAGTGCACATGTAGGGCCAGGAGACGGTGAAACGGCGACTTGTAATTTCATGCTCATCTCGCCCTACAAAAACTGTGACCGACAGCTCTTACAGCGGAGAAGCTGTCCAGACCCTGTGGAGGTGATAGCAAAATGACTTTCACTGCAGACACCTGCGAGAGCTGAGCCCGATATTACACACACTGGATGACAGATATTCATTGAAAAAATATAAAAATACAGTAAATAAATCTAATATGACTCTGGTATCAAAGCTCAAACAGGGCCAGGGGAAATATTATATGAATGGCTGTGAGGCAGAGGGGGCTGACTGCTAACTGCACTCAGCTGTGTCTCTGTACCAAATGATTTGAGTTGTAAGTTTTTGGACGTGTTTTTATAAGAGAACAATCACTGAGAGACGCATCAAACATTGCTCCGTTTGGGATGAAGAAAATCAGTTCAGTCGTGTTGTGTGTTTCAGCGGTGTGTACAGCACCTTTGTGTACTTAGGGTCAGCTCCTCTGGGTTTTAATGTGCTGAATGGTTTCAGGACTGCATGTATGATTAATAACCACGTTGTTTCCATAGCCTATCTGAAGCTGAGCTTTTGTGACTTTTGTCAAACTCTTATTATAATCTGAGGTTCAACATTATAAGGCTGGAATTTTTGTTTCCTGTTTGTGTGTTTTTCAAACAAATTCACAGTTTAATGTACAAACGTGTGTCAGTGCATTAAGTTCCTGACGCACATACTTCAAACCTATATGACTGCCCACACACCGGGCTCAGCTGCAGCTGGATGCTGCTGGGCTCTCAGCTGTGGTGCTGTGAAGCTCCCGTTCATGTGAAACTTTATCCCTTCATTATGGCCCAAAGCTCTGCCGCCGAGGCTGCAGTGAACGCATCGGAACATTTGCTTTGTTGGTTAACAACAATATCAGCAGCATCAGCCTCCAGCCCATCGTAGGGTGCACTCCCTAAATCTCAACCTGCTTTTGTGAAAGTGACACTCTACAGTGTCACAGCCTATAATGCCAGCAACCGTATAAACCACAGTCTGTAAGTGTGTAAATGTGTGTGTGTGTGTAAGAAACTGTCTTCTTTACGGTAATTAGTGTCTTTGTGTGCGCCCCTCGTGGTCCGGCTCTCTGTGTGTTTGTCAAACAGAGTTTTACAGGCCTGATGTAAAGCTGTTAGCAGCCTGTCATGGAGCTTTATAAGGTTAAACTGCATACGGACTAATCCACATCTACACAACAAGAGTGTGTGTGTGTGTGTGTGTGTGTGTGAGAGAGAGACAGAGAGACTCACTTCCACCTAAAGCCTAATTTTGACTGTGGTTTGCTGACATCTTTGTTCCTCTCAGCCTTCAGAAACCTTTTGTGCTTCTGTGCGTCCATAAATACAAAAGGTAAATAAATACTTGAAGACTGTTTTTTTCATTTTCACGTGCAGTAAAGTGAAGTGCTGCATGAAGGTGCTGATTACAGTGATTCATTCTTTCTCTTTGATTTTTCTTCATGTCCAATAATATGTAAAAAACACTGAACCAATATGAACTGTTCTGCCTCGGAGCTAAAAGAGTGAAGCAGAAGAAAAAAAACCCTCAATCTCAAATTTTCTCTGATTGCTCCATTAGCTCAGTTAAAGGTGTAATTACTGAAACTCCTAATCTTTAATCATGTTTTAATTACCATATCATGTAGTCATTTCAGCAGCTCCTGAAGGGAGGAAGTTAAACTTTCTTCTTTGGTGTTTAAGGGTAATTATTTTGGCCCTGAATCCTTGGCTGAGAGCAGATGTTTTCTTAGGTGTGATGATACTCATCTTCTGCACCTTCATTCCATTAGCTGGCTCTTTGATGCACCACCCTTATTATCTGCTGCTAATACGGGTCAAATAATCGTCCTCTCTGCAGCGTGGTCATTTTTAATATTTAACTCAAACATCTTTTGCAAATAATGAATGAATAAAGATGATTTTAACCCTGTTAATGTGTGCTTTATTCTTTTCTTTTTTACAGTTTTGACTTGGTGCAGTCATTTTTCTAATTTAATAAGAAGGTTTTATTTTAAATGACCTCCCTGACCACCATAGATTCTTTGCTCTGCGCTGACACAGACCACCCCTCTCTGAACCACACAACAGCCACACTAATGTACCCATGGCATTTCTTTCAGTTATCATACTGACGGTTACTGAATAAATCCTTTCACAAAAAAACACAAGCTGAATTATGTTTATGTGCTCCTGACAATAATCCATCTGATCAGCCTTATAAGATGTTAGGATGGAAATATACCAGCAGCAGTGCTTTGATTTCTTCCATCCACCCTGTAACATCCCACACCGGCCCGACTCAGACATGTGACACATAAACCCTGTTGAAGCATGGATGTGTTCAAACAGCAGCTAATGATCTGTGACCTCTGTCCTCAGGTCAAGCTGTCCCCTCAGCAGCACAGCTCATGTCTGATTAACACCAACCATTTGCTGTCATTCAGTTAGAACTACACTGGAAGCTTGTGTTGATCTAAACTTCACCTCTGTATGTGCACTCTGTAGGACTGGAACAAAGACAAAGTAACTGTCCTTAAAATCACCCAGAAATCAGTGATGGGGGGTGGGGGGGGGTGATGGTATTGGACACAGTCTGGCTAACCAGAAGTCCTGCTTTAATGGGCACAGTATGTTAGCTAGCAGTTAGAAAGCATCTCTATGACTTGCTAAAGGAATTCATCATGGCTGCTTTGTCATTGCTGTTGCAGCTCATGTTAATGAGATGTTTCACATCACAGGTTATTTCTCATATGGAGGTTCTCACAGCAATGTATTTTCATGATATGCATTAATACTGAGATAAAGACGTGTAGCTATGATCAAGGTGAAGTGATCAAGGATTTATGTACAGTGTTACCTCCTCGGCCTAAAGTGTCCTGACTTTGCATCACCTAAGCAGCGGAGACAGTGGTAATCCAGAAGTCTGAACTAACTCAATTCAAAGCAGCAGCTTAAAAATTCCATTTAATTTGCATTCTTTCATCACAGTATTTAAATAAGGACTTTTAAGGGTTCGAACAGCAGCACTACCATAGGGCTGGATTTTTGTCTCTCATAGGCTGAAAGAAATCAAAGAATGATAAAAGGACAAGGAGTACAATTTTAATCAAACCTAAATTTGCCTATTATTCCATAATTACCTTTGTTTTTTCTAGATGAAATATCCCCCTCTTGTACCACGTAATTGGAAATGGTCAAGAATCTGATTGCCTACTTAATGAAGCTACATATAATCTGTTTTTTTTCCTCTTATGAAAAAGTTAATCTTATTTCTGGCTTTGCTTTTCTCACCATCAAGGTGGGCATACAGTGCATGAGTCATGCTCTTTCTCTAACATGGCAGTGAGTAAGTTTCTTCTTAGCAATTATGTTGATGATTATATTCTTTCAGTAAATCTCTTCATTTTCAAATCTGTTGTGGTGATTACTTCATGTGCAGTTTAATTATGGTCATTTTAATCTAGACCAGTCCAACCCTTCAGCGGTTTTGGCAGCCATATTGAAAATGGCCACTAGGGAGACATTATGCTAATTCTCTGATAGCATTATTGCTAAAAGCACTTATAAATTAGCCAAATTTCCATCTGTGAACCATTATCAAATCTGTGTGTTTCCTTTAAATGCAGGTACATCATTGCACTACCTGGTGCAATCCGAGGCACTGGCTACCAGCCACATATTAAATACTGAAGATCTTCAGCTTCTCCTTTTTAAAGAATCACAAAGATCCATCATCTAAACAATGGGGGATACTTTAATGTGACGAACTGTAAAAATATAGGAATGAAAAAGAATGTCACATAAAGTTCAAAATATTTGCAGAAACTGTTTGGAAATATTTAAATTGAGACAAAATAGTCAGCTCGAGCTCTCATGGATAATGCAGGGTAGATTATTTAATTCAAGTAAAACCATGAACTGTATCACCCAAACTGGCAGTTTGATTTATTTATTTGTTTAAATATGACAGCAGCAAATCTAGCTCCCTCCAGGCTCACTCCTGCCGCCATAATAGCATTAAATTTGCATTAGATTAGTGTTGCAAAAAGAGAGAAAAAAATCAGCACATTGAAATTTCAGCTGCCCTGCCATCATCTAGTACCACTGATATGTAGAGATTGCTGATTTAAAGAAATACCAAGTGGAACATTAACAGAACTGCACTGGAGACACAGGTGAACACATACAAGAGGCCTGTATACACAATCAAACATCAGGGCTGACAAAGAGTATTTACAGCTGAGGAAAAACACACTTTTATAGGATATAAAAAAATGCAAAGATGAGTAAGGTTACAACAACTACAAACTAACGTGAAAGGAAAATGAGAAATACTTGTAGCTGAGTTCCATCCTCCAGTGAGATGAGGAATAATACGCAGAAAGACAAAGGTTGACCAAGAAGGCCACTCCACTTTACACCATACAATCCTTACAAAGTGTCAGTGTTTCCAGTGCATGGTGTTAGGTTATGTTTGATAGTTAATGTTTGAAGCCACTTTGACAGTGGCTTCAACAAGCTGAGTTAAATATGTTCTAAATCCCCGCTTAAACCTGTTTATCCTGCATGCACATCTACCTACAGGCTTACAAAGACCAGTTTAACCCATACAAATCTAAGAGACTAGTTCTTTGAAACCAACCCAGAAAGTTATACAAATAAATATTGTGATTCTTTTACAGGTATCAATGAGAGGGGAATGTTGGAACCTCACATGACATGCAAATCAATTCATTTTTACTTTTTAAAATAAACACCTATTCATACAAACACTTTTTTCTATGCCTAAATACTGTCTATCCAACATTAAAATTACAATGAATGCATCAGATGGGTTCAGTACCAGCAATTTAAACACGAACCTTCCGATTAGTAGGCAACCTGCTCTCCCTGCTCTACAGAACAATACAGCTTCATCAACTGCACCAAACAATAAAACAATTAAATGTGGATTGTTAAACATTAGGTCTCTCTCTTCCAAGTCCCTATTAGTAAATGATTTAATAATTGATCAACGTATTGATTTATTCTGCCTTACAGAAACCTGGTTACAGCAGGATGAATATGTTAGTTTAAATGAATCAACACCCCCGAGTCACAGTAACTGTCAGAAAGCTCGAAGCACAGGTCGAGGAGTAGGATTAGCTGCAATCTTCAATTCCAGCTTATTAATTAATCAAAGACCCAGACAAAGTTTTCATTTTTTTTGAAAGCCTGACTCTTAGTCTTGTCCATCCTAATTGGGAAAATCAAAAACCTGTTTTATTTGTTATTATCTATCGTCCACCTGGTCCCTACTCAGAGTTTCTGTCTGATTTCTCAGACTTTTTATCTGATTTAGTGCTCAGTTCAGATAAAATAATTATAGTGGGTGATTTTAACATCCATGTAGATGCTGAGACACTGCATTTAATCTATTGTTAGATTCAATTGGCTTCTCTCAAAATGTAAAGGAGCCCACCCACCACTTTAATCATACTCTGGATCTTGTCCTGACATATGGCACAGAAACTGAAGACTTAACGGTATTCCCTGAAAGCCCCCTCCTGTCTCATCATTTCTTAGTAACATTTACATTTACTTTAATGGATTACACAGCAGTGGGGAATAAGTTTTATTACAGTAGAAGTCTTTCTGAAAGTGCTGTAACTAAGTTTAAGGATCTAATTCCTTCATTATTATGCTCTTCAGTGCCAACACAGTGCAGAGCAGCTACCTAAACTCTGCTCCCAGTGAGGTCGATTATCTCGTCAATAGTTTTACATCCTCACTGCGTATAACTTTGGATACTGTGGCTCCTCTGAAAAGGAAAGCTTCAAATCAGAAGTGCCTGACTCCGTGGTATAATTCACAAACACACAGCTTAAAGCAGATAACCCGAAAGCTGGAGAGGGAATGGCGTCTCACTAAATTAGAAGATGCTCATTTAGCCTGGAAAAAGAGTTTGTTGCTCTATAAAAAAGCCCTCCTTAAAGCTAGGACATCTTACTATTCATCATTAATTGAAGAAAATAAGAACAACCCCAGGTTTGTTTTCAGCACTGTAGCCAGGCTGACAAAGAGTCAGAGCTCTGTAGAGCCGAGTATTCCTTTCACTTTAACTAGTAGTGACTTCATGGATTTCTTTACAAATAAAATTTTAAAGTGGGCATGAAATACTACATGTATAAAGACTAATTTACTCCATAGAACCCTGCTCTGAAAAACTGAAAAACTCACTGGACCGAGTAGCTGAAGTCAGCCACTCTGTTTGATTTTATCTCGTCAGGTCAGGTGTACTGAGTGGTGCAATCAATTAGCATGGCAGATATGATCAGCACCGTTTTATGCAAGAAAATGGTCTTTGTCCCAAGCACATCCAGCCAGTTTACAGCATATCAGGTTATGACATGAACATCACACCACAAACATAACTAAGTTTCTTACCGAAACATGATCGGGAATCCTAAAATCCATCAACATGTCTGCAGGAGGAAAAAAATTCTGTTACCTTCTCCTTTACTTACATTAGGGCTTCACTTTTCCTCACTTCTAGTATGGAGCAATCCACTTAGTGAGATCATGTGAGATATGAATTTCTAAACCAAAACAACGTACATATAGTAACATGTTATGCTATAAACTGTTTGGCTGTGCTTGGGAATGAGACTATTTAATTGCATCTGATCGCATCTTGCAGACATCTGTTTTGTCAGCTGATTACATGCTGGGTTCACCCAGCCACCAGTGCGCCTGACTCAAACAGGCTCTCCTCCACAGAGTTCTCATTTATAAAGTGCTCTACAAACCCCAACATTACAGCTAACAGGTGGATTTTCAAGTTTCAGTGCGGTTAGCCAGTAATGAAGAACCACTTACTGCTTAAGAGACAGAGTGAAAGTGGACAGCATAGCCTTCATTTTTGACATAAAACTCATGGCTGCAGCCAGGAGCAGTAAAAAAGTGACTCCTTTAAACAGCTTTTTAGTTTTACTTTCTTTGTTTTATGCGTCATTGGTTTTGTCACTAATAAACTAATGTACTGTAATGTACATCACATTACTGTAATGCAAATGTAATAAACTAATGTAAATCTATTTAACCATTAACATCTCACAAGCATATTACTAATATTTATTTAGACTCTCTCTCTCCAATTTAGTGAAGGTTACCAATAATCTTCCTACAGCCTCTGACAGTGGACTCATCTCTGTTCTTTTCCTGTTGGACCTCAGTGCAGCTTTTATTTATTTATCTAATAGACTCCAATTTGTTCATGTAAATGGGGAGTCTTCTTCACACGCTAAGGTTAATTATGGAGTTCCACAGGGTTCTGTGCTAGGACCAATTTTATTTACACTATACATGCTTCCCTTAGGCAGTATTATTAGAAAGCATAACATACATGACAGTGAGACCTGGAGGGGCGTGATTGGGAGGAACGGCCTGCCCGATCTGAACCCGAATGGTGTTTTGTTATTGGACTTCTGTGCAAACCACAGTTTGTCCATAACAAACACCGTGTTCGAACACAAGGATGTCCATAAGTGCACATGGCACCAGGACACCCTAGGTCGCAGGTCGATGATCGATTTTGTAATCGTATCATCAGATCTGCGGCCGTATGTTCTGGACACTCGGGTGAAGAGAGGAGCTGAGCTGTCAACTGATCACCACCTGGTGGTGAGTTGGATCAGGTGGCGGGGGAAGATGCTGGACAGACCTGGCACACCTAAACGTATTGTGAGGGTGCGCTGGGAACGCCTGGCAGAAGCCCCAGTCCGGGAGATCTTCAACTCCCACCTCCGGCAGAACTTCGACAGCATTCCGAGGGAGGCTGAGGACATTGAGTCCGAATGGACCATGTTCCGCACCTCCATTGTTGAGGCGGCTGCTCAGAGCTGTGGCTGCAAGGTGGTTGGTGCCTGTCGTGGTGGTAACCCCCGAACCAGATGGTGGTCACCGGAGGTGAAGGGAGCCATCAAGCTGAAGAAAGAGTCCTATCGGGCTTGGTTAGCCTGTGGGACTCCGGAGGCAGCTGACAGGTATCGACAGGCCAAGCGGAATGCAGCTCGGGTAGTGGCCAAAGCAAAAACTCGGGTGTGGGAGGAGTTCGGTGAGGCTATGGAAAAAGACTTTCGGACGGCATCGAAGCGATTCTGGCAAACCGTCAGGCGACTCAGGAGGGGAAAGCAGTGCTTCACTCACACTGTTTATAGTGCGGGGGGGGTGCTGCTGACTTCAACTGAGGCTATAGTCGGACAGTGGAAGGAATACTTCGAGGACCTTCTGAATCCCACTGACACGCCTTCTGTAGTGGAAGCAGAGTCTGGGGATGAGGGGGATGACTTGACCATCACTGGGGGTGAGGTCACTGAGGTAGTTAAACAACTCCTTGGTGGCAGAGCCCCTGGGGTGGACGAGATTCGCCCTGAGTTCCTGAAGGCTCTGGATGTTGTAGGGCTGTCTTGGTTGACACGCCTCTGCAACATCGCGTGGAGATCTGGGGCAGTGCCATTGGATTGGCAGACCGGGGTGGTGGTCCCCATCTTTAAGAAGGGAGACCGGAGGGTGTGCTCCAACTTTCGGGGGATCACACTCCTCAGCCTCCCCGGTAAGGTCTATGCCAGGGTGCTGGAAAGGAGGGTGCGTCCGTTAGTCGAACCTCGGATTCAGGAGGAACAATGCGGTTTTCGTCCTGGTCGTGGAACGCTGGACCAGCTCTTTATCCTCTCAAGGATATTCGAGTGTGCGTGGGAGTTTGCCCAACCAGTCTACATGTGCTTTGTGGACTTGGAGAAGGCATTCGACCGTGTTCCTTGGGGTGTTCTTTGGGAGGTTCTGCGGGAGTATGGGGTGTCTGGCCCATTGTTGCGGGCCATTCAGTCCTTGTACAACCACAGTGAGAGCTTGGTCCGTATAGCCGGTAATAAGTCGGATTTGTTTCCTGTGGGTGTTGGACTCCGTCAGGGCTGCCCTTTGTCACCGATTCTGTTCATAATTTTTATGGACAGAATTTCTAGGCGTAGCCAGGTGGCGGAAGGCTTCTTCCTTGGTGGCCTCAGAGTCACATCTCTGCTTTTTGCAGATGATGCGGTTCTGTTGGCTTCATCAGGGGGGGGCCTCCAGCTCGCAGTGGAACGGTTCGCAGCCGAGTGTGAAGCGGCTGGCATGAGAATCAGCACCTCTAAGTCTGAGGCCATGGTCCTCAGCCGGAAAAGGGTGGAGTGCCATCTCCGGCTCAGGAACGAGTTCTTGCCTCAAGTGGAGGAGTTTAAGTATCTCGGGGTCTTGTTCACGAGTGATGGGAGAAGGGAACGGGAGATCGACAGGCGGATCGGGGCTGCTTCTGCAGTGATGCGGACGCTGCACCGGTCCGTCGTGGTGAAGAGGGAGCTTAGCGTAAAAGCGAGGCTCTCGATTTACCGGTCGATCTACGTTCCTACCCTCACCTATGGTCACGAGCTTTGGGTAGTGACCGAAAGAATAAGATCGCGAATACAAGCGGCAGAAATGAGTTTCCTTCGAAGGGTGGCTGGCCTCTCCCTTAGAGATAAGGTGAGGAGTGCGGCCATCCGGGAGGGGCTCGGAGTAGAGCCGCTGCTCCTCCACATCGAAAGGAGCCAGTTGAGGTGGCTCGGGCATCTGATTAGGATGCCTCCTGGCCGCCTCCTGGGTGAGGTGTTCCGGGCATGTCCCACCGGGAGGAGGCCCCGTGGTAGACCCAGGACACGCTGGAGAGATTGTGTATCTCGGCTGGCCTGGGAACGCCTTGGGGTCCCTCCGGATGGGCTGGAGGAGGTGGCTGGGGAGAGGGAAGCTTGGGCTTCTCTGCTTAGGCTTCTGCCCCCGCGACCCGGTCCCGGATAAGCGGAAGAAAATGGATGGATGGATGGATAACATACATTTTCATTGATATGCAGATGATATCATGATGATATGATACCCAACTTTATCTATCCATGAAGCCAGGTAGTACACTACTTGAACTGCAGGAATGTCTTAAAGACATTAAGGCCTGGATGACCTCTAATTTCCTGCTTCTAAATTCAGATCAAACTGAAGTTCTTGTACTCGGCCCCACAAATCTTAGAAACATGGTGTCAAACCAGATACTTCAGTACTGCAGTAACACTGTGAGGAATCTTGGAGTCATATGTCCTTCAATGTGCTTATTAAATATATATGTAGGATTGCTGTCTTGCATTTGTGCAATATATCTAAAATTAGAAACATCCTGTTTCAGACTGATGCTGTTCATTTGATCCAAAATGAGTAGTGACAGCAGTTAGAAAGAGAGCATATTTCTCTAAATTTGCTTAATTTTCGGTGACCTAAAATGCGATTTACATGTAGACAAAAGGCCAAAACAGAGAATTTATCACATTTATTAAAATACCTGTGCACATGTGGACAGGGCCCTAGTGTATGCTTGAACTAGAGGTTAACTGTAGTTTGGTAGCAAGTTCCTGTGTTGGATCTACCTAACAAGCTTTGTTTCTACACACCACAAGCATAGGTTCCTGTCCATTAATTTGGTTCTGCAATCTCTTGCAGTTTCTCGCTATGGTGGCACAGTGGTGTGGTGGTTAGCGCTGCTGTCTCACTGCTAGAAGGTCTGGGTTCAAATCCACCTTGGCCTGGCCTTTCTGTGTGGACTTTGTATGTTTCAGTGGGTTTCCTCCTACAGTCCAAAGACATGCAGTTACTTGGGTTAGGTTAACTGGTCACTCTAAATTGCCCATAGGTGTCAATGGTTGTCTGTCTTTGTGTTAGCTGGCGACCTGTATGGGGTGTACTCCCCGTACAGGCTCCTGTGACCCTGAACAGGATAGGCGAAAGTGGATGGAAGCAAGAATACATAGGAGTGAGCACTGATTTGTAGAAGATCCAATGTTCCCCCACCATATTTGAATACAGTGGTCAGGAAGGACATCTCCCTTCTGACTGATTGAGTTTTACGTATGTGGCCAGTCTCTAGCCACAAAAGTAGTATGCCAAAGGCAAAGTAAAGAGAACTCATAGGCATTTGTGTGTAGTGGAGAGACAATTAGATTTGTGTCTGCACCTTCAGCCTCAAGATATAATGCGTCATACCTGTTTCTTTCCATGAGAAGGGGACCCCTTTACCAAAGAACCAAAAATGGAAAGTAAAGGGACGCCACTGGCATCTTAAAAAAAATGTCATCCTCCAATCCTTAAGCCTCATCTTCAGAACTGAAGTCAGGGCTCTAACAAAGAGTTTATTCACTAAGCCTCAGAGTCCTACACGGTTACACCCACTTCAAAGAAAGTTTCAATAACTTCAGCTAACAGCAGCACTCACCAAAGTCTTATCAGCTCACTGAGTATCACTGTCATCACTCCGAAGTGAGCTTCACTGACTTATTGACCCACATCTATGTGTGCAGTTTTTATGTCCTATTGATATAAAAACTATACATATGCACAACTGAATAAATAAAGGCCATTTAGGCAAAGTTTCAAAAGAACTGCCCAACTAATGTCCCGGAGTCATCCATGATAGCTGCCCAGTGAGGTTAAAGCATTAATCACAAGTCTCAATAATTTTTTCTATACTTTTACAGTTACTACAAAGCTTTACAGAAAACCATTTAAGCCTGAATTTAAACGTAATCATTCCTTCAAATATAGTCCCCTCAAACTTTTAGAGAAGAACAATCATTTGTCTTTTTGCCTTTTACTGAAAAATAAATTATACCTCCTAATGGAAAAATGCATCATAAAGACCAAATCTAGAGGAGACAATCTGCCTACAGCTGGAGCTCATCAACCGTCACACCTGATATCAATCCCAGCTCATCAGTAGAAGTTGCCTCAATCACAGAGGTAGGTCAGTGAGCACATCTGCAAGCATTCTCATACCTTTATCTCACAATAATTAGAGTCATGCTCCAACCACTGAAACTGTCATCTGAATACCTTTATCAGTTTATTTCAATCACAGCAAGATATAGACATTAGAATGCAGTGGTGTGCGGTGACTTTTACAGAGAGAGAAGAAGAGCTCACAACACCTCCACCCACACCCCGAAAATACATTAAAATCTATTGGCAAATTCTTCACAAAGTATCAAAAATAAAATTGTTTACACTGCAGAAAAATGTATATGTATCCATATTACTGCTGCAGATGTTTAATGTTGAGTTCATTGTAAACACTGTATATTCTGCTTAATCTACAATAATGCATCTTATTCTGTGAAAGTTTGTAGTACATGTCCTGTGAGGACCAAAAAAAGAAAGAAAAGAATCACAGCTGAATTAAAAGGCTTGGGTACTGTGTGACGCATGTGGGCAATCAAGTGATTTGTCAGAGATGGTAATCATAAATTGCTGGTGGATCTGCATCTGTTCAACTCGCCTGTTTTATTAGACCTATATGGCCGGAGTTCCCCTCGTCATGATTAAAGCTCTCTTTACTAATGTGCTAAACAAGTTATTAAAAGTTTTGTATGTCACAGGTTGCACAAGGTGGCTAGCAAAAACAGCTCATCTATTAATTCAATTTCATTCATTTTTATTTATATAGCACCAAATCACCACAAGCAGTTGCCTCAAGGCACTTTATATTGTAAGGTAAAGACCCTACAATAATTACAGAGAAAACCCTACAGTCAAAAGGACCACGATATTACTATACTGTTCAAAATTGTAACTGATCTCAGCCAGTGGCAAGTTGTCTCACACGCTGGTCTGCCATCAGTCTCCTGTCAAAAATCAGATGTTTATCAACCTACTGCAAGCTGCTGGCCTCTCACCCTGACAAGCTCCAGCCCTTATTTATTTATTTTTATTTTTTTCAATAATATATAAATAGCTCCAGCCCTTATTAATGGGACACAGACATGCCTGTGAGAAAGTCTACCCGATATAGATTTTAGTAGCTTCATTGTCAAGCGGTATTAATTCTCTTTCCAGAGACAATAGCCAAATGTGACCACAAGATGGCAGTGATGTAAAGGATAGATGCAATCAGGCATGGGAGCAGCTTAACAACAGAACCCTGTTTGAGATGAAAGGAGGGAGATCACTTTACTTCGGTATGTTTTAAATTACGTCTGTTTTTAGATTTCACTAGAGAAGCACTGCTTGCCTTGCTTGCCCTGACAGGCCACAACTGTCATGATGAACTACTGCGTCTAAATGAATACCAGAAATATGTAGAACACCAGGATTGCCAACTCTCATGGTTGTAGCATATGACATCTTTGTGACATCACTCATGCTGCCCAAATAAATCTTATGCTTAATATGGAGAAGGACCCATACCAGAAACATGGCTATATTAAACACTATTGTTAATCTTAACAACACGTTTGTTCCATGTTTCAAAACCACTGGTCCATAACCATTAGAGAACACAAAATCCATTGCATTTGCTTGAGTTCCTGCAGTTTTGTATTGTATATGTTGTAAGTTTAGGCTTGTAGTCATTTTGAAGGTGTTTAAACATATATGTGTCCAGAAGCTTTGACGTGGATTCATGGAAAGGATGTATAATGGATAGAGTGGCTTTTTTTCCTAATCTTCTGGCAAAGACTGCAAATGATTTTAAGGTCTACATAAATGAGATTGGATGGATGGAGTGTGGGGTCTTTGCCTGGTTTAACCTGTTAACTGGCAAGGGCCCGCCCGCGGGCCCTCTGTAGCGATTTCCGACTTTGAAGCCTCATAGCGTCACAGTAACGCTGCCGTTCGCCCTTACGATGCTTTTATATGACAGACTAGACCCTCAGAATTGGATGGACACCTCATTTGTCCAATCATGTTATGAAATGGGTTCTCCAGAGCCAATAATAACCAGACAGTGTCATGTGACTTTTCTGGACCTGCCCCCAAATCTTGTCCAATCGTTCTGATTGGTCGACTCTGACCCAAAATCTGAAACCACAGATGTATAGCCAATAAAATTCCTGACACGTGGGTATATGGCACTATGGGGTGGGCTTTCATATGAAACCATAAACTGCCTGCGTAACCAGTGCGTCCTCCATGCGCGAAACTGAGCAGGAAGTAAGAGTGTGTGTGCAGTCGTGCGTAAACAGTGTTTACAATACTTTTTCTCGCCAACGGATTCTCGAATGCATCAAAAACAGACTATATTTATTCAACGAAGTGACTACATGACTCACGAGAGTGGATTATTGTTTATTAGAGGATTTAATCGCTGATTCGACCGGTTTTACAGAATCTCCCGAACGAACAGCTGTACTCCAACGGCGAACCACGGTACGTGTTACGTTTTATTCTCAGCTCGTTGTCGTATTATATGCCGTTTAGATGTAATGCGGATGAGGAGGACAAAGGCTCAGAGCTTTTTTTGACCAGTTAAGTGTCTAAAGTTTTACAGAAAGTTTTCTGCTTTGTGGTGGCTTTGTGTACATTTTGTGTGTGGGGGTGGGGGGGGGCTGTAAGTTGTGTATCAGAGAAGGACTATTGGGAGGATTGTGGTTTTTTATTTTATGTGTATATGTAGTGTTTACATTTACTGTAACTTTTGATCAATATATAATTTATTTATTTTGTGTGTGTGAAGAATCCGTGAAAATAGACTGGGGGGGGGGGGGGGGGGGGGGGGGGGGGGGGGGGGGTGTGGGGGGGGGGGTTGTGAATGAAGGCCTAACATTTTCCTTCTTTTACAAATTAGGGCAACCTCTGATTTATGTCTATAATTATAATTAATTTGTACTATCAGTAACTTTGTGTATAGCAGAGGATTCCTCAGGGTCGTATCTTTGATTAGAGCCTCATTGATGACTGTATGTTGAAGCATTGAGGAGTTACAGCCATTTGAAGTTTATATAACAAAGGCTGCTCACATGTGGCACTTGGCCATCTCCAAATGGCACAAGCAAGACCACACCTGAGATCAACACACAAAAACCTTTACAAAACAGTAGGTTTTTGTGCTATCTTGATAAAATTTGAAATACATGGTAAAAAGACTTCATTCTACAGCTTCATTATATTTTCCAATCCATACCTTCTACACTCAGTGTTTAATTAGATAAAAACTAACAGGAAAAATCCAGGCGAGGTAAAAATTGTCTAATTTTTCTGTGTTCCAAACTTAATAGCTACATACTCATTGCAGTTACAGCATTTTTGACTGCAGACTTCTTTACAAAGAGATCAAGCTTTTGCATGTACTCCAAAGAGCTCAGGAACAGCAGCTGATTTAATTTGGGTATGCTTTTTCAGGCGTTTTTGGTGATTTTGGAGCCGCCAGTTAAAGGGTTAATGAAATCTTGTTTTTAAGTAATGATGTATTAAATCTCAGTTCCTAACTGGTGGTGTGACTCTTTTCTGTGTCAGAGATCACTGATGGTGATAGGATCAATCTGAGTGTCTGTGATATCCATCATGATGGAGCTGCTGACTAAAAGTAGTCTAAGTGGGAATGTGAGTGATGTACTGGTGAAAAGAAGGTGTGATCCCTGAGAGTGGGGTGATGGGAATGCCAAAATCCTTCAAGTCCTGTTTAAGAATGTCTGCAGACTCCAGTTCCTTTGACTCAGTGCTGCACTGAATCTGTCAGTATCTGCATTAACACCAGGCTGAAGTCTCCTCCTGTTAGTGTGGAGTCACAGTGATCAGAGAGTGAAGTGAAGAAGGTATGAAAGAAGGAGGGGTCATCAACATTTGGTCCATATATGCTAGCAATGCATAAATCTATATTCTGAAAAGATAAAGTATTATAAATCTACCTTCTGGATCCATTGTAGTGTTGCTAATGTTGAAGTTTATCTTTCTATTAATCAGTATGGCCATGCCTCTTTGTTTGGAGTTTTAGCAGGCTGAGAACATATGAGGAAACTGTGGAGAGGAGAGTGTGTGCAGATGTTTTGGACACGTGTCTCCTGTAGAAACACGTCGGGCTGTAAATCATTTAACCCCTTAACTGGCCGCTCCAAAATCAACAAAAATGCCTGAAAAAGCATACCCAAATTAAATCAGCTGCTGTTCCTGAACTCTTTGGAGTACATGCAAAAGCTTGGTCTCTTTGTGAAGAAGACAAGCTATATTTTTCATTTTTGCAGTCAAAAATGCTGTAACTGTAATGAGTATGTAGCTATTAGTTTGGAACACAGAAAAATTAGACAATTTTTGCCTCGCCTAGATTTTTCCTGTTTGTTTTCATGTAACTACACACTGAGTGTATTAGGTATCAACTGGAAAATATAATGAAGCTGTAGAATGAAGTCTTTATACTGTGTATTTCAAATTTTATCAAGATAGCACAAAAACCTACTGTTCTGTAAAGGTTTTTGTGTGTTGATCTCAGGCGTGGTCTCACATGTGCCATTTGGAGACTCCGAGTGCCACATATGAGCAGCCTTTGTTATATAAACTTCAAATGGCTGTAACTCCTCAATGCTTCAACATACAGTCATCAATGAGGCTCTAATCAAAGATACTACCCTGAGGAATCCTGTGCTATACACAAAGTTACTGATAGTACAAATTAATTATAATTATAGACATAAATCAGAGGTTGCCCGAATTTGGTAAAAAGAAGGAAAATGTTAGGCCTTCATTCACAACCCCCCCCCCCCCCCCCCCCCCCCCCCAGTCTATTTTCACGGATTCTTCACACACACAAAATAAATAAATTATATACTGATCAAAAGTTACAGTAAATGTAAACACTACATATACACATAAAATAAAAAACCACAATCCTCCCAATAGTCCTTCTCTGATACACAACTTACAACCCCCTCCCAAATAAATACCCCCACCCCACAAACAAAACTTACACAAAGCCACCACAAAGCATAAAGCTTTTTGTAAATCTTTAGACACTTACTGGTCAATAAAAGCTCTGAGCCATTGTCCTCCTCATTCTGCCATAATAAACGTAATAAAGACCCCGTGAAAGCCTCATCGAGACCTGTAACAACCTTACCTGCCCCCAACACTGCTCTTGTAAATTTCCATATGTAAAGCACACACACAATATAAGTGGTGTAACAACAGCGTACGGTGATATTTTCTGTGTAATGGTGCATGTCAAGCTCACCATTACATACATATTTACATCTAAACGGCATATAATACGAGGACGAGCTGAGAATAAAATGTAACACTTACCATGAATCGCCTTCAGAATACAGCTGTTCGTTTGTGGGATTTTGTAGTGAGAAAACCAGTCAAATCAGCGACTAAGTCCTCTAATAAATAATATTCCAGTCTCGAGAGTCATGAAGTCACTTCGTTGAATAAATATGGTTTGTTTTTGATCCATTCTGACAATCCGTTGGCGAGAAAAAGTATTGTAAACACTGTTTACGCACGGCGGCACACAGACTCTTACTTCCTGCTCAGTTTCACGCATGGAGGACGCACTGATTACAAAGGGAGTTTATGGATTCATGTGAAAACACCCCATAGGGCCATATACCCACATGTCAGGAATTTTATTGGCTATACATCTGTGGTTTCGGATTTTGGGTCAGGCTCGACCAATCAGAACGATTGAGGAACATTTGGGGGCATGTCCAGAGAAGTCGGAAAGCACTACAAACGGCCCGCGGTTAACTGATTAATGATTTTTAGCCTCTTTTCCCTCTAACCAGCTCGTACATTCATGAGACAAACCTCAGGTGTAGTCATGTTCAAACTAACAGGTGAAGTGTTGTGTGTTCACTAAATAAGGTGTGTGTGTGTGTGTGTGTGTGTGTGTGTGTGTGTGTGTGTGTGTGTGTGTGTGTGTGTGTGTATTCATCACATAGTGGGGACTTGTACACTCACGTGATGGGGACCTATTTCCTTATGGGGACCAAAAACCTGGTCTCCATAATGAAGATGGGTTTAAATGACTATATAAGTCATTCTTAGGTGCTGGTGAAGTTTCAGGCATTGGCCCAAAACGCATGTTTTGTGTGTTAAGGTATTGCACCTCATTGTAATTCACACACTTTTCTGAATATGGTTGGGTACCACTTTCTTCCTGGTCCCCAAAAAGACAGATTTGGCAAGGACTTAAAATTATTAGGTTTAAAAGACAATATTAACTTAAAATACAAAATGCAAAACTCCATCTGAAAATGGACATTTTTCTACGAAGATGGACTCCAGTGATTCAGCACTACACACTACGTATGTATGTATATTGTGCGTGTATTGATCTTTAATAAAAGTTTAAAAAATACAAAAATGGGGTTCTTTGTGTTAATTTATTAATAAGGGAATATGAAACTTATATTTAACACTGCAGTTTATTTATCCTAAGTCATTTTTGAACTAGAGTTCACACACCCCAAATTTGGTGACCTCATGAACTTTCAGTGGAAGGTTATGGGCCTAAACGGTATTCACATGAAGGCCTCCTAAGGCCTTAACACTTTAGAGTTTGTAACTCCACCTTGTAAACATATATCATCACCATGAGACTGGTGGCATCATTTTCAGGGTGAAAAGTTGATGCTGTTACCTTTATTTTAGCCTTTGTTGACTCCAAAACCCTTTACTTAATGATACATGCAGGGTCCACTCATTTTATCACCATAACTTTTGAAAGAAACGATCTACAGCAATGAGACTTACATTTATGCAATTGCCTCGAAGAGTAGATGTTGATCACTATAAAATACATCTGATTCTGTTGAGTGGTCATTCCAGGCCTTCCCAAAACTGGCCAAAGTGTACAGGCATGTGCAGAGGGGGTGGCAGAGGGGGCTTGAGCACCTGCCCCTTTCATGCTTGAATCCCCAAGTGCCGTGTTTTTAGGCATTTTTTTTAATTAATTAATTAATTTTTTTACATATAATTTTTTTATGTGTGTGTCTGGAGGCCTGCCTGTGCCCCTTAAATAATATTTAACTAACAATAATAATTTAGCTCAATAAATTGATCTGGCGATTCTCATCCTTGCTGTACCTCCATGTCCTCAATTGTTCTGGACCCATGGTAGTGGGGAGGGGGCCAAGCTTGGCCCTCCAACTGGCAAAAATATTTTTTCAACATAGACCTGTTTATGAAGAAAAACCTTGGTGTGATGTTGAAGTTACAAAAAAAAGTTTTTATTTACTTTCCTAATTGTCCTTGCAGTAGTGGGGAAAACCCCCTTCTCGCTGCCCTTCCCCAAACACAGAAATGGTTCGGCCGCAGAGAAAACTTCTGACTTTAAGTTTATCAGGTTTCTCCAGTGCTGGACTAAATGCCCGGTGCAGTACAGGCAGCGAGAAGAAAATAAGCAGCCTCAGTCAGTCCGTCCGCTTTGAGTCAGGCAGCCTGATGTAAAGAAACAGTGCCGCGACTCTCACTGCGACGCATCTCAAAGCCCAGGTCACTCTCCGCTTCCCCTTCACCTAACATTAATACCAGGCGTGTCCTTACAGCTGCAGACGGGATCTGGGATGGAGGTGAGCGGCCGTGAATACCGCTGTAGAAACTCAACTGCTATAGAAAGAATCAGCCCATAGCTTTTGGAGCTCACATCTAAAAGCTAGGTCTGGGTCCCATTCCACGATGTATTCCTGTAGTCCACCTTGAGGGCTTCCGGGACCCCTGATTTAGTGGCCTTCTGTCTGCCTGTAGCAGCCACATTTTGGTGGATTTTACTATTTTCTTTGTTTTCTGAAATCCATTGAATAGAATAATTTAAATTAGATTTTCAGAAGAACTGTAATATTCAATGTTATATATTTCAAAAAGCTAGGACCTGTCTCAAATGTGATTAAAAACACACTAGAATTCAGTCAAAGTTTTACTTCCTTTCAGAGGCTTTTATTCTTGAAACAACAGGAAGTAGCAACTAACTAGCAATAGCTTGCTTTGCTACAACATTGTCGGAGGGTAGTCGATGAGAAAAAATGAGACAAGACTTGAAGAAAGCTGCGACAACCCAAAAACTGCTCAGTAAGTATTAAAGTTTTGTAATGTAGTGTATTAACAACATATTGTTGTCTGTCTTTTGTGATTTGTTTGAGAAATGTGCAGTTTAGCTAGAAAGAGCTAGCTAGGAACGTAGGTCTTGTCGGATATCGTATCCCTTTTTTGCTTTGAAATTGTCAGTGAAGAGTGGTAAAGCACAATTTTCTTTTTACGTAGCATAAATTCTGTCAGCACTTTACAATAAATTGGGATTAATGATGTAATTTTGTGTTACAATCATGCGGGCTGATGTGCACTTTAAAGAACATTTTTAGTGACAAAAAAAAAAAACTGGTCATGACAGTTAGCTGTCCTGCTGTTTGTTGGACATGAAAACGAATGATTAGAAACTTCATAAAAATTTTGATTTGCTGCTTATTTTTATGTTTTGCAGTTTAAGACGGCACCACGTATCAGTCCGATGAAAGATTCAGTGCATCATGTTCTTTCAGGAACAGACAAAGTATCAAAAATAGAGGTAAAGTACATCAACGCAGTGAAAGTTAAGATGGCATATCATGTAGCAAATTAAATCAAAGATAAGTGACAAACTGTCCAGCAACCAAAGATATCTGAACATTTTAGCAACTTATTAATAAGAACACACTGTGTTATATTTTATAGGATGTGGTGTCTTTGCAATAAGTTCAGTTTACAAAGGGCAGTTTGTAGTTGAGTATCGGGCAGAAAGGATCACTGAAGAAGAATCTGAGAGGAAGCGGAGAGTGTACCACCCAGCTTCTGCTGCCTTTATGTTTGCATTTAAATGGCAAGGCAAAATGTGGTGGTGAGGGCTGAGATATTTGTGCACTTTATACATTATGATGAATGGATTTTGCACAAGTTTTTTTTTTTTTTTTTTCCTTTTATTAATCTTATAATTTCAACTTTTTATTTGTTTTTGTCCTTTTTAAGTATTGATGCCTCCAGAGAAGATGGGTCACTTGGTAGATTCATAAATGATGACCACAAACAACCAAACTGCAGAATAAAAAAAATTAATGTGTTTAAAAAAAAAAACACCTTTGTTTGTTTTCCCTGAATGACAACAAAGCAGGAGAAGAAATCACATATGATTATTGAGGTTCAGACTGTCCATGGAGGACACAGGTAAGAAGCTCAATAAACAGTGAAGAAATGATGAGAAGCTTTGGAAAATACATCAAGTATTGTGGTCAACATAGAAAGAAAGAATAGATTTAACATACATAGAAAAATCATATTTTAATGACAATCAAGTTGTAAATATAGATTTAAAAATTTTCTATATCAACGAGTATGAACTAATTGCTTCAGATTTAGTTCCACACTTAAAACTGTTTGGTTTATTTTTCTATTTAAATCTTTCTGTTACGGTGTTTCTCAGAGACAGCTTTAATAAGTAAGTGAATTTGCATTTTGGACACCTATAATGTCCTTGTTTCAGGTTGTAGATGCTGTTGAGTAGGATTTGTAAATTTGGATAATAATAGTAATAGAAGCAAATGTAACAGTGAGGGTTAGATGTGCCTGTACAATGTGTTGTGTTGACATGAGAGTAAGGCTGGCTGATATTTGATGGCCACAAGTCCTTAAGACCAGTGCAGCATGTAAAAAGGCAGTGCTACATCCAAGGATGTTTTCATCCAGCTGTATGGTTTCTACATAAGTGTGTTTTAAGGACACTCAGTGTAGGGTAAGTTGGGGGACAATGGTGTGCTTTAAATTTGCTTCTTAACTTCTGTCAAAATTTTTTATTATCTTTGTGAGAAAGAAAATTAGTAATTCATTTTTGTTTAAATTCACTATTCTTAAATGACCCTCATATTAAATTTGCTAAATATTCAATTCTTAAATTTTTATTTTTACTCTCAAATATTTTCATAGCTCTAGTTTTGTTATTCCTTTTTCTTTTACTGAAACTGAAACTGTCTGTCTATGTTCCAGAGTTTCACACAGTGTCCTGATGAAAATGAATTAATACCCAAATTGCAGCGTACTAAAAGTGTTGTTGTACGTTTTTTTTTTTTTTTTTTTTGGACAGAACAGATATGTTAAAAAATAAAACTGCATTTGTCTTGTTTAGATGAAAACTGTGGATCTTGAAGATTCTGTCAAGCTCTTTGACTCAACATCGGGTAGCGGCGAAGAGTATGTACCAGATTCGAGTGATGAAAGCGATATTGGCAGCGTGGAAATAAATGTTCAGCCCAGTAATTCCCATGAAGATACATTAACAAAATTTCCACCTTCAGAACCTCTTGTGGAGTGTGACAGTACATCTGATAATCACAAGGTTATCACAGAAAATGGTTTTGATGATGAATCCTGCTCTTTTGAAGTCATAGTTGGTGTAAGCCAAAAAAAAACAGGAGGAAAAGGAGTTTATGACAAGAGACATTACTGTTCGTACTGCTGCAAACCGTATGCTAAGATGCCAAGACATCTAGAACAGGTACATGAAGACAAAATGGAGGTAGCTAAAGCACTCAGCCTTCCAAAGGGTTCCAAAAAGCGAAAAACACATCTTGATTTTATCCGCAACAAAGGAAACTATGCCCACAATGCTAGTGTAATGAAATCAGGAGGCTTCCAGACAAGACCTTACAATTTGCTAAGATCAGCAAAGTTCTGAACAGGGATCCTCAAATCCAGGCTTCGAGGGCCAGTGTCCTGCAGGTTTTAGATGTGTCCCTGATCCAACAGATTTATACTATAACAAGTATAAATCTACAATATACATAGTGTTGGCATACTACTGGTGAGTACAATAACTAAAATATCTCTCTTATTTGAAACATTTTTCTGAAAACAGTGTTGTCAGGTTTATTTTTGAGTATTTTGGTTTATTGCCTAACTATATTTAAAAAAGAATAGTACATATTAAAAAGTCATTTTAATTTAAAAAAATAAAGGTCAGTGTTTATATAGTTTACATAATGTGCTGCTCTTTAATATCACAATATTCATAAATGTATTTATTGTTAAAATAAAGGGGTTCTTTGGATTCTTAGTTTGCTTATCTGATCATTTTTAAGGTAAAGCACCAGTGAAGAGAACTGTTTGGACCCCAGAAGAAGTTCAGGCTGTGGAAAGACACCTAAATACTTTAATCAAATCTTTCACTGTACCAGGAAAGTATGATTGTGACAAGTGTTTAAAGGCTGCTTTGAAAAACAGAACATGGATGAATGTCAAATTCATTTTTCACAACCGCATATCAACAAACAAAAAGAAACGCCATTAATTTAGAGATAAGGTCATTTTTTTCAGGCATCTTTAGGCATGCTTTTTATATCCAGTTATCCTTTTTATATTTAAGTTTCAAATGACTGTTCATTGTTTTTTTCTTTACTGTTTCTAGTTTATTGAGGCCTTGAAGTTAATTTAAAAATTAGAAACCACATTTTCTTTGAAACAAGTTTAGTTAAATGCCAGCAACATACCTGAAGGCTTAAATCAGCTTTTAAGTTTTAGTGCAGGTTCAATATAGTATTCAATATCTGGTTACATTTGAAAGATACTATAGAAAAGAAACTGCTTCAATGCTAATTTAGAGAAACCACCATTTCCCTTTTATTTTTTAAAATGTTTATTTAAAACAGACTTGAAGCACCTGAAGTGCAGGTTCACCTGTTTGTTCAATACCTTGACACATTTAAGAGACCTGGAAAACTCTGCTTTGGATTTTAAATATAAGCTTGTTTCTTTTACGGTTATTGGACATATTTCTGCTTGTAGTTCAATAAAAGGTGTTCTGTAATGTTTTGTTTTCCTATAATCTTTTTCATATGAGATAAGTTATTGATGATTTTTTTTTAAATCTAATATGGTTAACTGAATATCTCAAGAAATGGAAGGAAGGTCCCGACTACGTAAGTTCATGTGTGTAATTTATGCAAATGATACGCAAATCTGGTCCCCGTACGTCATGTTTATTAGAAAATTAATGAGTAAAGCATGGTCCAGACAACTTTTTTACTTTACTTTTGAATTTCAGTTTTTTGAAGGGGTGTATAGGCTAACACAGCCCTAAGTATTGTGCCAGATTTTTTTTATAAGTCTGTAGTGTCCTGCATGGCTGTAGATGTGTCTGTGCTGTATGTAAAGCAAACATATTTAAAAAGAATAGAAATGTATGAAAAGTGACATCAGAGAAAAACCAGAGCAAAAAAAGAAAAACATTCCAAAGTGACCTGAAACAAAAATGAATCTCATCTCTGCTTTCTGTGGGTGGTGTGGTCCTGTTGGCTTCATCAGGTGGTGGCCTTCAGCACTTGCAGCACTTTGCAGCAGAGTGTGAAGCAGCAGGTATGAGAATCAGCAGAAGACTGACAGTGGGATCAGAGCTGCAGAGAGGCAGATGCTGCACTGGTCTGTCGTGGTGAACAGAGTTGAGCATAAAACCCAAGTTGTCGATTTAGTGGTTGACCTACACGCCTACCCTCACCTATGAGATCGTGGATACAAGAGGCTGAAATGAGCTTTCTCCCAAAGGAGGCTGGCCTCTCCCTTACAGATGGTGAAGGTAAAGAGTGCAGTCATTTGAGAGGGGCTCAGAGTAGAGCTGCTACTCCTCCACATCAAAAGGAGCCAGTTGAGGTGGCTCAGGCATCTGACTAGGATGCCTCCTGGGTGAGCTGTTCCAGCCATGTCCTACTGGGAGGACCTCCTGGGGCTGACCCAGGACACACTGGAGAGATTTTATCTTTCAGCTGGCTGGAGAACGCCTCGGTGTTCCCTGGATAAGCTAGAGGAGGTGGCAGGGAAAGGGAGGTCTGGGTTTTTCTGCTCAGACTGCTGCAGATCAACGGATAATCGAAGAAAATAGATGGATATAACATCTATGTTAGATTTTTCTAATTGCCTGGGTCACTCAGCAGTAATATTTAAACATGGATTAACTAAAAATGCTGAGTTTTTGCATCACTATTAAACATATTGTTCTGACACTGGGCTATAAGACGATAAGAACTTACGGTGTAAAAGGACAATTAAAAGAGGTTAAAGAGGAAAAAATTTCAAAAAATGTTTGATAAAGCAAAATGTTAAAAAAGAAGCCAGTACAGAAAGAAAGGAAGCAAAATTGGGTGCTGCTGAGTTGACTGAATATAAGAGATGGTGATATGATGAAAAGCCACCTCTGTCCTCTGCTGTAATCAGTCATTCAGCCCTGACAGACTGGCTTCATGAAGGCAATGACAGAGCAGTGACAGCAGGACGAGAGAAAGCCCACATTTAAAATAAGGATGAAAAGATGCACATGTTCAAAGGAGGGGTGAACAGTCCTGATAGAGATGAAGGAGCGCCAAACACAAAAAGGGATTGTTAGATCAGTGGGAAAACAAACAAGATACACGCTTCATTTTTTCATCATTAATTTCTAATGATCCTCCAGTATAGACCCACAGGTCCTAAATTAAGGTATCGTATAGTATGGGGGGGTGTTAGATTAGAGTGAGCGGAGAATAGAGCAGGAGACTGACAGACAGATGAGACAGAACAGAGCTAAGCTTGAAAGCAAAGCTGTCATTTTACAGGTGCATGTACAGTCCTACCCTCACCTTGAGCTGTGGGTAGTGACTGATAGAATGAGCTCGTGGAAACCAGCAGTGGAAATGAATTCTCTCCAAAGGGTATCTGGGCTCAGCCTGAGAGGTAGGGTGTGGAGTTTGTTCATTTGGGAGGGGCTGAGTGTAGAGCCACTACTCCTCTTCATCAAAAGATGCCAGCTGAGATGGTCAGGGGCATCTGACCAAGATGCCTCCCAGGAACCTCCTAGGTGAGGTGTTTCAGGTATGATGGTGTTTACCTTCCAATATAAAGCACATTGAGGCAACTGTTGGTCATGATTTGGCTCTATATAAATAAAACTCAATAGAACTAAATGTATTGTGTGTTTATTTCAGTTGTTTTATATTGAGATCAAAATGACCCCAATTGCTTCAATCATATAAATGCAACAAAATGTTTATTTAAATTACTGAAAACTGATAGCATAATCAAAGGATAAGTAAGTAATAATGTGGATTGTATTTTGGAGAAAGGCTGCAAATTGGATTACACAATAGTAGTTATTTTTTTCATTTTAGAAAATATGCTATATTTTACATATCTTAATAATAAACACAAAACAGATATGTGTTAATTAAATATTTTATGTTGTTACTCCCAAATCAACTCAAACTTTGGCCAGCATTTATCTAGTGAATGCAGACTGTAAGATCACCTTTACCTCATGAAGTGTCCATGTCTATTTACTCTGGAGAAGGCTGTAAAACTTTGTGAAGAGTCTGAAACTTTTTTTTATTAACAGTTTATCTGCATATTTTAACTTCCGTACTGCAGTTTTTCGCCGTGTGAACAAACAGCAGTGGATGGAGCAGCTACAAAGTTCTCTTTTCTTCACCTTAACACTTGCTGATCAGGTGCTTGATGAGGGACCTCCAGCTGTTTCCCAGTAAAGATTTTAATGGTGGTTACTAAAAGAAAAAGCTGCTGTTTTGGACGCTGGAAAAAGTTTCCTTTTTCACTACTTGAGCTCACCGTCTCTATAACAGCTTCGCCTCTTTGCGCTTGCGCAGTTAAAACCGCTGCCTGCTATGAGTGTTTTGAAAAACTAGTGGCTGCGGGAGCCATGGCGCATGTGTGAGTAATGTTGTAATGCTTTGTATTCACAAGCATTCTCGAAAATACGTTTCTACTGCAGGTCTATATTTAGTCACTAATAAGGGATTAAAGTATAAAAAATATTTTGACGAAGCCCCTCGGTCCTGGGGGGCGGGCCTTCCGGTACCGAACCATCGCTAGTGCTAATGGCCCGCGCTCGCTAGCAAACCAGTTCTGGTAGCTACAGCTGAAGTAAAGACAAAAATACCAGCTGAGATTCTCAGCGAGCACAACACACACAGACACACACAGAGAGCAGTGGAGGCGTGGAAATGCATGTCAGCAATAAATGGACTAGTTCTTATATAGCGCTTTTCTACTCAGATATGAGCACTCAAAGCGCTTACACAACACGTTCACATTTACCCCATGCACACGCATTCATACAAGCACTTCCATGATTAATTAATTAAGCTAAGTGCTTTAATCGTCTAACATTCACTCACATTCATACTCCGACGGAACGGTCGGAGAGCAACTTGGGGTTAAGTATCTTGCCCAAGGATACATTGGCACACAGCCTGCAGTAGCCAGGAATTGAACCACTGACCTTCCAATCAGTAGGTGACCTGCTCTACCTACTGAGCTACAGCCACCCCCTTGAGCTACAGCCACCACCGTAAAGTACGGAACCCCGCATGTTATGGAGCCGTATTCCACGGAGGCCCGTAACATACGGGGTTCTGTATTTTACGAGACAGGTGGCAACTCTAGCGATGATCCACTCTGTGTTAAAGGAAATCCATTGCAGCGACGGAGAGCTTTTTAGAATCTGTGTGTTTGTGTGTGTGCGTGATTCACACTCCAGTCCAGTAGGTGGCGGTAATGCAGTCCTATGTTGGTTTGCCAGCCCCCAATAAACCCACAAAAAGACGACGGAGCACTAATGCTGCTAATGCTGTTAGCTGCTGTTAAATGCTGTTAGCCGTTATTAGCCTCTGTTAGCGGCTGTTAGCCTGTGTTAAGTGTTGTTAAATGCTGTTAGTGGCTGTTAGCCTCAGTTAGCTGCTGTTAAACACTGTTAGCCTGTTAGCTGCTGTTAGCCTCTGTTAACTGCTGTTAAATGCTATTAACCTCTGTTAGCTGCTGTTAGCCTCTGTTAGTTACTTATAAATGCTGTTAGCCTCTGTTAGCCCAGGCTGTTGAAATGTTCTTTGATAAATGTTGTGGACAACTCACACACTTATCGGAAAAACTCTCATATGATGTGACAATGTAATCAAACTGTTTACCTGGGAAAAATGTGATTTTTAGGACACTTGAGCCTAATGTTGGCTAGCATAATGTTAGCTTATAACAGCTGATGTTGATTAGATTGCTCCTGTTAACTCTGTAAATGGGAGGGTTGCAGGTCTGATCTGCTGAAAATAGTAATTGTGACAATATTGGGGATAAATAAGTATAAGATAATACATAGTATGGTGATATGTAGATGTTGATTAATTTTGTTCTCATGAATCTCATTAGGATTATTCTGTCATTGTGTTTTAGTAGTGAAACAAAAACAGATCTCACAGGTGATCTGTAGTAGACACTGATCAATTCAGTTTTTGTTTTTATTTCCTCAATTTTCTACTCAAATGTGACTTTTATGTTCATTGAGTTTTTTTAATTGATGCTATTGTTTGTGAGGAATAAATAAATTCTAAATAATGTGTTTGATTTAGTCACATAAATCACCATTTGATTCACAAACAAATATTTCATATATGCAAATGAACCAAATCGAAATTAATTGAACCGTGGCTTCTGTACCGCAATGTAAAGCCATGGAATTTTGCACAGTTACACCCTCGCAATTATTATTATCTTGCGATTATATTTTCTTCTTCTAGAAATTCTTTTTTTGGGGTCCCCCAGTCATGTAATTGATAAGAGTAAGTGAAAGGCCTCTCTTCTTACATCCAAATTTAAATACGATGCATATAATGTTGAAAGGAGCCAGCTGAGGTGGTTTGGGCATCTGACTAGCCTCTTGGGTGAGGTGTTCCGGGCATGGCCTGCCCCATGGGGCTTCGGGGTAGACCCAGAACACACAGGAGAGTTGATGTCTCCCAGCTGGCCTGGGAACGCCTCAGTGTTCCCCTGGATAAGCTGGTGGAGGTGGCTGGGGAGAGGGAGGTCAGAGTTACTCTGCTTAGGCTGCTGCCTCCGTGACCCTACCCTGTATAAGCAGATGAATATGGGTAGATGGATAATGCTGAATTATACTAACTGAATTTTTGTAAGCATAATAGATTGTAGTGGGCCTGTACACACATATATGCACACACAGACAGTAGAAATAATGAAAATGAAATGCAATGAAAAAACTATCCCACAGTTACATTATTATGGACAAGAAGTCAGATTAAGAACAGCAAGAATATTAATTATATAAAACTCAACCTGGGATAACCACTGAGGTCAGACATGTATGTTATCCCTAAGAGAGTTCTGAAGTCTGTTCTGTGAGGTGTGAAATAGGAGAACCTAGTCCACATTAATCCCAGCATGAATCCATTCCAGCCCTTATCTTGTGACGACCCACCCTGTCAAGATCAATTTTATTTATATAGCGGCAAATCACAACCATCACCTCAAGGTGCTTTTATATTGTAAGGTAAAGACCCTACGATAATCACAGAGACAGCCCAACAGTCAGCCCCCCCCCCCCCCCCCCATGAGCATTTTGAAGCATTAACAGTATTGAATCCCAATAAACAGAGAAAAGATGAGATATCTGTTGCACATCTATGAAAATGTGAAATATAGATTGGTAAGTGTCATTGTGAAAATTTGTTTTGTTTTCTTCAGCTTTATTCAGTTGGGCTAAAATAAATTTTTTTACTATTGTACTTACATTATACTGTTGTTGGAAATCCTTAAATCATATATGTCTATTTATTATAAAGATATTGTCACGGTTCAGCAGTGTGGAAGCAGGAAGTGGACCCCGATGCAGGACTCATGATACAGAAAACAGCTTTATTGCAGACTGTCCAAAGCAAAGCATTCGTTGAACTTGAACTATTGACTCCACAGAGACCGCAGAGCAAGAAACACACTATCATGTGGGGACGATGCAACAAACAAAGACTCATACACATGAGGTAATCAGGGAGCTAGGACCAGGGGTCACAGTACTTTTATTTTTTTCTTGCTGGTACTGTTACAAAAACCATGTATATACATATATATATATATATATATATATATATATATATATATATATATATATATATATATATATATATATATATACATACACATATATATACATACACATATATATATACATACACATATATACATACATATATATACACATACATATATATATACATACATATACATACATACATACATATATATATACATACATACATACATATATATATATTTATATATATATATATATATATATATATATATATATGTATATTAGGGGTGGGACTCGATTAAAAAAATTAATCGAATTAATTACAAGCTTTGTAATTAATTAATCGAAATTAATCGCATTTTAATCGCATTTCAATATTTGACATGAGAAATATTAATTTAAGTTTAGTTGATGAATAAATCAATATACATAAGCTTAAACTTCAAAATATTGTTTATTTTCCCACCAGTCTGCTACACAGACCAATAAAGGGTGGAAGTGCTCCTGTGATGAGCAAACACCTGAAATTAAAGTTAGGCATCATAACTGGATAGTTTTATTCTACATTAATGTCTCACTTGTTATAGTTGGAAATTAATCATTCTCTCAGCTGTATTCCTTGATGTTGAAATGTGTTATGCTTGTTTTTACAGCTTATTTTGAATAAAATAATTAAAATCAAACCACAAAAAGGAGAAAAAGTTCGTTCTCCGTTTAACAGCTGCTTTTACACAGCTGTGCTTCACACTCACGGTTGCTAGGCGACATGAGCTACGCAGAGGTGACGGCAGCTGATATGAAGGCTAGCTGCTCACTTCCGGCCTTTGTGGCGTTCGTGGGCTGCGAAAGACGTGGGCCGGGTACTTCGCAGGATGCGGCCCCTAATTTGGACATTGTGCGTCGATATAATCTGTATGCCGGGAACTCGAGCACTGAGAAACGTTCCACGGTGCAAAGTGCGATTAATATGCGTTAAATTTTTTAACGCGTTAATTTCCCCATAAGTAATTAATCGAAATTAACGCGTTAAAGTCCCAGCCCTAATATATATATATATATATGTGTGTATATATATATATATATATATATATATATATATATATATATATATATATATATATATATATATATATATATATATATATATATATATATATATATATATATATATATATATATATATATGTGTGTATAAATATATATATATATATATATATATATATATATCAGGGTTACTTTTTTCTCTAATTCAGTTAGTTTTAATTAGTTTTCAGAGTGGTTTTGCTCGTTTTTATTAATTTTTCATTTTTGGTTTTATGCTTAGTTTTAGTTAGTTTTAGTTAGTTTCAGTATTAGTTTTAGTATTTTCATACTTAATCAGGTACCCTTTAAAGATACCCGTTAAAGAAATATATTCAGCAACCAACTGTTCACAGGCAGCAGAACTACATGCTAAATGTGTGTAATATTAAGGACACACATGAACATCAACAGGGAGAAACTGCTAACAATATGAACTCCAAAACTCGATAAATTCTACAATAAACTCCACAATAAAGTTCAGCCTCGGTGCAGCAGATTAACAACAGCTACATGTGGTGTTTGACAAAAACAAACTCTTTGAAGGAGTCAAAGCTCAAATCCAGCTGCATCCTGATGTTCTCACCACCTGATGCTGCTTCTGTTTTGGAGCTAGCTTGGTTAGATGCTCGCTGATTAGACTTGCAGGGTCTTTGCGGCCTATGTAGCCTACGGAAGTGTCCGACCTCATGTCCGCATTTATGCTTGCGTAGCTGGATTGCGTGTGTTAATTACCTTGTGGTCGTGTGCTGGGGGTTTTTTGGTCCTTGCTCTTTGTGCTCAGTTTTTAGGGTGCAAACATATTTGTCCCTGTTTTTTCACTTTCTTCCTTCCTTCACGTCCATTCCCATAGTTTCAGCAGCTCCCTCCAGGAATTTGCTGACATTTGTGAGTCCTTATATTGATGCTTTGATTATTAGTCCTGATTGTTATTATCTGACTGATAAAGTAGCCGGAAACGCACAAGGACTAAACACAACGTTGTGGCTGCGTTGACCCGACGAGTAGTCACGTTTCTCTGGAGGTGCAGGCCGGGTTGCCTTGTAGGATGAGAGCGGTTTCCGTAGCTGCCTTGTGTGCGCTTCTCAGGTCTACTTTGATGTTGGTGTTTTTTTTCCTGACTAAGAAGTGTTCCGTACATCATCCACAACATCATCCACAACAAGACACTCGCTGCTATCTGTGCTATCATAGTAAAAAAAAAAAAAAAAAACACCACATGGGACTCTCTGAGGAGCAGCGCGGTGTGCGCACGCACGCACATGCGCACCCATTTGCCCGACGGCGTTCCGACCTTAAACTCGGAGAGAGGAAAAAAAGATTTCATATCAATCCACAAGACTTTTGAAAAAATAACAATATCTATAATTTCAGTTAGTTTTAGTTAGTTTTGTAAACTCACAATTCAGTTTTAGTTAGTTGTTGTTTCTTCCTTTTAATTTTAGTTTTTATTTATTTCAGTTAACGACAATGTTTTTTCAATTTCAGTTTTCGTTATTTCGTTTGTTTTCGTTAACTATAATAACCCTGATATATATATATATATATATATATATATATATATATATATATATATATATATATATGTATATATATATATATATATATATATATATATATATATGTATATATGTATGTATATATATATATATATATATATATATATATATATATATATATATATATATATATATATATATATATATATATATATATATATATATATATATATATATGTTTTTACTTAAAAGTCTGTAGATGATAAGTGATTTATTGTTCGTCGTGTCCCAATGCAAGCGGAGGTTTTTAATGTCTGTGCACCACCCATGTAAAATGACGCAGTCGATTAAATCAAACACACCAATCCTCTTTGCGGCCACTGTGTTTGGAGGTAAATGCGCTTTCATGTAGCTTAAATGAAATCTCCGGTCGTAAGCAGTGTTTTCGAGCTGTGCTGTGTTGTTGAAATTGAGCAGAATAACATGAAACACAATGAGTTAATCTCTGCTTTTAATTGGGATATTTTGTAACAAGCAGACAGACATTAAACGTAGTGGTGAACATTTTAAAGGCTGGCCGTTGATGAAAGTCTCGAGCTCCGAGGGGAGAAAAGCTAGAGAATTGAGGCTCCAGCATAACACGAAGAGTTCAGAAACAATTGGAAATGAGAAAAAAAAAAGCTGTTTATTAACTGATTAAGTAATTTTTTAGACTGATTATTGCTAGCTGATCTATTCTGACTCAAAGTGCAGCCATGACTGGTTCTGAATGATGGCTTTACAGCAAACAGCTGCTCCCCCTCTTCCAAGTACTGCTTGCCGGTGCAGAATCTTTTAGTGGTACGCAGTACCGAACCGTACCGGCTTACTTTCGCCCCTGGATAGGACACACCTCTGACCTCAGTGCACTGACATGAAGAGGGTCTAAAGTATTTTGGTTTTTTGAAGTCCTTATCCTTCCCTTATGAGCATCAATAATAACTATAGATTCTCATTTTCCCCTGTTCCCTGTTTCTCCATGTTCTTAATATCATATTTGCATCTTTCTTTGTAAGACTGGCCGTTCTGTTGTCCCTGTTTATGACTGGTCACCTTTTTCATGTGATCATGTTTGTAGTGAGATTGATACTTTGTCACTTTGTGACTGCTTATCCTGAGTGCCAGTGTTAGAGTAAGTGAAGCCATATAATAAAATTACATCCTGGATATAAAGTACTTCTTTATATTTTGCTAGGAAAATAGAAAATAGGTGCAGTAATTTATTGAAACAAGTGCATACATGCATGGAAATACAGAAACAGTCCTAACAGCCTTGAAAGTCAGCATTTAGTATGACCACCTTTATTCTTCAGCACAGCCTGGACCCTCTTAGGTCAGCTTATCTGTGAATGGTCTTCAGAATAGTTCTGCAGGCTTCCTGGAGGACACTCCAAAGCTCTACTTTGGATGCTGACTGCCTTCTGTTCCATTTTCTGTCAGGATGAACCCGCACTGCTTCCACAGTGAGCTCCTGGTGGTGGGGAGGCCGGTCCGTGACTCAGTATTCCAGTGTGTGTTTGTCTATCCAGGTATGCTTTTACTGTATTAACCGTGTGCTCAGGATCTTTGTCATGCTGAAAAACGAAGCCGTTGCCAGTCGCTTTAGAGATGTTCCTGCATTATAAATCAAAATCTGATGGTGTTGTTCTATCAGTTTTGACAAGATCCCCACTGGATGAAATGCAGCCCCAGCTGCAGACACTCACTGCTGCACGTCTCTGCTGACCTGTACATGCTGAAGATGATTTGAACTAATGATGCGCGGATTGATACTGAAATATCGATACTTCCAATACCAGACGTTTATGCTTTAAAATCGATTCTCAAATCCAAGTATCAATACTTTAAATACTTTAGTCATTTGAGATAATGTATCTTAATAGGAACACGTTAGAAAGTAATTAAATTATTGAGATCTTGCGTAATAGTAGTATCCAGTATCCAGAAGCATCTGTCAGGTCCTGTATCAGATTTATTCCTTATTTCTTAAGGACACTACTTGCAGATACTGTTAATCTGCTGTAGATAGTTCTTTTAGGCCTGGCACTTCTTTTGTTCTGTGCTTGTCCAATTTCTTCAAATTGTTTCAGGCCACGCTGCAGACCACGCAGAGCTATGCCAAGTTCTTTGAAAATGACCGTGTTGATGCAAAAATCCGCATTTCTCCCTGTCAAAATCTGTTAGCTTTAGCAGTTTTTGTAGATTTGGTTAAAGAAATTGGAACAAATCATGTTGTGCAACAGGCTGCTAGTTACACTGTGCCTAGACACACAATTGTTTGTGCAATAAGATTGCTTCACGTATTGAAAAAATTGCAAAATGTTTTGCACAATATTGATCACATTATAGATGCATGTGTTATTAGCACTGGTGCTCTTGACAAAGGTTAGGCTGTTTGCTGGTGTTTTTTCTCTCTGCCATGTTGCAGTGAGTGATGTCGATGCTTCACTGTGGTTCATGTCATTCTCCTGCATGCTTTCACAGTCACTGCGGTGCAGGTGAGAGGATGATGAGTGTGCGTCACACTGAGGTAACAATGAACACCCTACAAGCAAGCACAGTGTCACAGCCCTGTTTGCAGGACATTGTTAAAATATGTTCACATATTTTGGTTAAGTTTAGACAACTATTATATGTAGTCATGGTTATTATTAAAGATGAAAATATTTGGTTATAGTTATATTGTAAATGGCAGCGTGATTATTGAGGCCTGGATGGAACAAAAACAATAAATCCCTCAGTAAAGGAACTTTACACTCGCAGCATAACTCTGAGTAAACACAGAGATTCCCCTTCAGAATCTGCCTGTTGAAATCAATTTTTCTGAATGTGTAACGTACAAACCTCAAACAGCCTGTTTCTGCTCTCACTGTGGAAGATTTTCTCTCCCGCAGTGGTTCCTATGGAGCACTTTAGATCCCTCTGCCACTTATTTCACCCAAATCTTTCCAAGTGCAGTTAACACATGTCAGGATGATTTTGCTGAACTATATCATCAACTGCCTTATTCAAAAAGTGGTATATTCCTCAGAGATGTCAAGCTTTTAAGCCTCAGAATCAGCTGTGCTGTGCTCACCTTGTCCTGTTGGCGTGTGCTGCACTCTGTGATTTTGCCAAGTCAACAATACGCTGTCAAAGGAATCTGCAGTTATCAAACTTGGACGTTTCTCACAATGTAAAAAAGCCCAAAAATAGCAGACATGTCTTCAAGAAGGCAAACTTTACTCTTATGCAGCAGGGTGTCCCAGTTACCATCAGAAGGGACCTGCCAGCCACAAATGACAATCTACACAAAACCAGTGGAGGCCAGCTGTCATCTAAACACGCCTGTATGTGTAATATTATAGGAGTGTGTGTGCTGTACATTTGAACTCTTATGCCTTCTTTTACAAGTGTTTGTGGTGAGGAAACAGCAGAGCTGAACGGCTTTTCAAAGAAATGTTTCAATTTGTGAGAGTGATCGAAAAAGAAATGAAGAATCTACAGTTTACATTCTTTTATGATGCGCCGCCTTAAGAAAAGCAACATAAAATAGAAATACCTGTCTTTGTTAGAGAGAATCTGCAAATTGTTTTAGCACCGTTCTAACGACAATCCAGAGAAAAAATATTCTTTTCAATGTCACAGCCACAACAGATGTTTTCCTGCTGACCTTCACACACAAAAAAGTTACCAGAAGAAGTTTGACAATGTAAGGTGCAACGTGCCAACTGACTTAGTAAACATCAGTAATTTGGGTTATTTCCCTAGTGACTGCATTGAATATTATAAAAAAGTTGAAGTATCCCAAAGCAATGTTTGTACTATACGTAATAAATGCCTCTTTTTCTTTTTCTTATTTTCTCTCATCCTGTTCTGTTTCCTCAGCCTTTAACATCAAGGCATTTTTCAAGGCAGAGACCTGAATGGGTCTAAACTGCAGTCTGAGGCATTTTCTCCACTTAGTTTGTGTGACATGTTAAAATTTACACAATCAACCACTGACATCATCTTGGCACCTGTTAGTGAATGGGAAACATCAGGGAGGAAGTGAACACTTTGTCCTCATAGTTGATGAAGCAGAAAACGTGGGTGAGCTTAAAGATTCGACAAGTTTTGACCAAATTGTGACACTAGATGATTGGGTCAGAAGATCTCCCAAACTGCAGCTCTTATGGGGTGTTCCCGGTGTGCTCAGTATCGATCAAAGGTGACATGTACCAACTACCTGAGCATTGCTGTTACAGCTCCACCCTTTCATGCAAACAGTATTCCCTGATGGCTGTGGCCTCTTTCAGCAGGATAATGCTTCAGTGACAGCAAACATGGCTCAGGAACGTTTGAGGAGCACAACAATGAGTTTGAGGTTGACTTGGCATCCAAATTCCCCAGATCTCACTCCAATCGAGCATCTGTGGGATGTGCTGGGCAAACAGAGCCGATCCTTGGAGGTCCTACCTCGCAGCTTCCAGGACTGTGCAGGTACCACAGCACACCTTCAGGGGTCTGCTGGAGTATCCTGTTATTCAGCTGCTGTCACCACTGCAGCTTCAGACCATTTCAGGTTGTTGCTGCTATAGTAGAACAATGCTTTACCTGTTATTAGTTTTAGTTTACTTTAGTGTATTCTTATTCTATTTTTACTTATGCTCCTTTAGAAAACTATTTATTTTCTGTACTTATTTAAATTCAATTTTATTTATTATTCTAATCCTATGTTTGACCTTTTTGACATGCACATATTAAACAAATATGTAGGACCGCTTTTTTGCATTTCTGCAATTTTCTAAAATTAGAAACATCCTTTCTCAGAGTGATGCTGAAAGGCTCATTGATGCATTTATTACTTCTAGGCTGGACTATTGTAATTCATTATTATCAGGCTGTCCTAAAAGCTCCCTGAAAAGCCTTCAGCTGATCCAAAATGCTGCAGCTAGAGTACTGACAGGGACTAGAAAGAGAGAGCAGATTTCTCCCATATTGGCTTCTCTTCATTGGCTCCCTGTTAAATCTAGAATAGAATTTAAAATCCTTCTCCTCACATACAAGGTCTTGAATAATCAGGCACCATCTTATCTCAAAGACCTCATAGTCCCATATCACCCCAACAGAGCACCGTGAAGACCTTGGTGGCTGTAAACTAAATTTTAATGGACTGTTAAAAGGACCCACTCTAACCCCCACAAAGTTTTAGTGCAAATCTTTCAAAATTTTAAGTTATTGTGTTTATAAACAAAATGATGGGAATACTACCAAAAACATAAGTTCCTTGGTGGAGTAATAAGCCAAAAGGTTTGGTGTATGAGTGTAAAACAGCCCCCCCCCCCCCCCCCCCCCCAAAAAAAAAAAAAAAAATATATATATATATATATAATTTCTTAAAACTGGTAAATACAGGTTTTTCTCTTAAAATAAAACTTAACTTTACAGCTGTGGATTAATGTAGTTATGCTATAAATATTTTAAAGCCATGATTAATACAGTATATTTTATACATAAATGGTAAATTGAATACCAATTAAAATGTGTTTGATAGCTTTTTCTTTGTTTGTTTATAGTGTAACAAACAGCAAATTGGTTAATAATTGGTTTGTTTTACAAACCAATTATTAATGTGGATGTTGTGTTATTATTGTGAATATGTTTTTTTTGCAAATGTTTACAAATCTTGGTAAATAGTTAATAAATACTATAAATACTATAAAGTATGCAGATGGGATCTCAGTATTCCTGGACATGTGTCACAGCACCAGCACTCAGTGACACGTCGTGTTCACCAGCAGCTTCTGTCGGGTTTTATGGCTCCTGGATTTGTAATGAATTCACACAACCACAAAATATCATTATGAAATACATAACATGTTAAATGTTATTTGTGTGGGATTAACAGAATGTAATTATAATTATTCCTTATCAGCTTTGATAGAAAACACAACATAATATATCCATGCATCCACTCCAGTTCAGGGTGGCGGGGGGGCTGGAGCCTATCCCAGAGGCAGGAAGCACCCCGGACCGCTCGCCAGTGTGTGGCAGGGCTAACACACAGAGACCTCACATAATATATAGATTATAATTAATTATGCTTTATACACAAACTAATATAAACAATTAATGAGTGTTTTTAAAAGTAGAGTGGTTATTTATTAAAGCTGAATTGCGTTTATTAGGGATGCGTTAATGACTCTTCTTGCAGCGTTTGGCATGTAGCGGCGTGTTGGAGTCTGAGTTCAGCAGCAGGACTGAAACACTGGGACGAGCCAACAACATGACCTGAGCTTAGCTTTTCCTTCCGTGCTTAAAGGGCAGTTTCACAGATTTAAGGACACCTCAGACAAGAACGGTCTCAGACCGGACTGAGCCGCTGCATCCAGAACGACATCTGGATCTATTTTATCTTCTGAAAATTATTTCAATTATTTTAATTTGATATTAAATTTGGCATTTTTTCTGGTACACCATCCTTTCAAGAAATCCTGCTTACATATCCACAGCAAATAATCACTTCAAAGCTCAGTGCTAAATTAGGCATAACGGTGCTATCTGACAGGAAACCAAAGCAGTCACAGAGGCTGTTCAGCACAGGAAATGACTTCATAAAATACAACTGGGAAATGATATTTCTGGCAAAATTCAGAGAAAGAATGTGAGCTAAATGTTAAGGAATGATCTCAGATGAAGCTTAAAGATTGGGGATCTCCTTAATGTGAAATAGTAATTGCTGCCAAAAGCCAAATTTCACCTGTGGCTTCATCTCCAAAGAGCCGTGTTTACGTTTGATGATCACTTCCTGATGAAAAACCAATCATTCACAAATGTACATTCCAGTCCACCGTGATCAAATGGCACTTTGATCAATAAGAAAAGGCTGTGAAATCAGCTGCACCCACATGTGAGCATTCCTGGCAGAGAGTGAGCGGTGTGTGCGCTGTCACACTGAGAGGCAGCAGGTGACTGTTTCACACTGAGAGGTAAATATTCACTCCCAGATAACATCATAAGCACCTTCCTCTTTTTCTTTTGCCTCTTTCTCCCTTGCTCGTCCCTCTCTTTCTTCTCTATGGGTAAATATACATGCTTTTAGGTATACTTCACTGACTACACAAGTCGACTGCTTATCTACACAGAGCAGGCTGCACAGTCAGTCTCTCTGTGTGTGCATGTGTGTATCTGTTAGCAGATAGAGCAGGAGCAGCAGCTTTCGGGCAGCAGCAGGGTTTGATTACTTTTTATTTTTTTAGACAAACCCATCTTTCAGTCACATGCACATTAAACAGACAAAGTGTATATAGTGGCACTTAGCCTACATCTCACTGAGGGCCAGTTAGGGGGAGGATGCTGTTGGCTAAGATGTAGCAGCACTGAGAGTCGAGTGGCTTGTCTGAAAAGCACCAGCACTAAACAGATTTTTATCAGGTAGAATTTTCTGCTGGGGAACCTCAGCTTAAAGGAGAAGGTCCCCTTAGAAAGGAGGGAGCTGTATTCTTTAGCTAAAGGGGCGCTCAGTGAATGCCACACAGTTCTAATATACTTATTAGTCCGCAGTTTGACAGATTATCCTTGTTTATGTATGATAGTGTGCCAGGAGTGGTGATTCAAGCACCAGCACATACTTCCTCTGTTACACATGTGATACAAATACAAAAACATGACTGCAAACTGCAAAAATCACTGCATGAAGGAAATAAATGCTGCACTTAGAAAAAGTATCACTTTTCAAATACACAAACAAAGCATGTGTTGGCAGCATTTTTCTATGTTATCAAATTGATGAAGACATTTCTTAAGTGAATACAGAAATTAATTTTTCGAATACTTACTATTATTTCCTTGGAGCTTTGTACATATAAATAATGATTACTGTCTCTTAGAAATGATATGCCCATACACCTAAACTTCACTCTCTTGTATATTTCTCTTAGGTTATGTTTCTTTTTTGTAAATTTGTAGTCAGCATGTCGTTTTCATCTTCTCCTGAACTAATCCTTAGAAATAAAAATGAAGAGAAATTGAAAAACAGCTTTTAAAAGTGATGAGCTGATGTCCACAGTCTGCTGGATGCTCTGCAGCTGCACGCCTGCGTGGCTTATTCAAGTATTTAGCTGACAAGAAAATACATTTCTCCAAAAAATCTAACTGAAAATGCAGCTTATGAGCAGGTCACAGTTAATACAGAGGGTCAAGAATTTACATTCAAAATAGATCAAAAATAGTAATTTCATTGTTTGTGAAAATGAGCTTTTCATCTCTTTCATTCATGAGATTTATTGGCAGCAGGCTTGCTGTGCCTGGAGTAGGTCTAAATCTCTAATCTATAAATCCATATGTTATACATGGTGCCAGTAAGATAGGACAGGACCACAGAGAGGCATCATTGTGTTTAGAATAGCATGGGACGGAGTCATTATCACATCGCTGTGATGGCTGCTGAATACCTTCACTGTGTCCAGCACAAGTATTGCTGAGTGTGAACATGCTGTACATCTTTAGGCTCGTACTCCTGTGCTTTGGATCCTGCTGATTAAAATCAGCTGAAGTACAGTCATATTCATATACTCACCTCAGGCTAAGCTCAGAACGACAACGTGGACACGTCTGAGCCGCCATTCATGTCCCACCAAACCAAAATACTCACTGTGGCTCTAATTTATACACACACACACACACACACACACACACACACACACACACACACACACATATATATATGTGTGTGTGTGTGTATATATATATATACACACACACACACACATATATATATATATATGTGTGTGTGTGTGTATATATATATATATATATATATATATATATATATATATATATATATATATATATATATATATATATATATATGTGTGTGTGTGTGTTTGTGTATATATATATATATATATATATATATATATATGCACACATATAGGTGTGTGTGTGTTTTTTAATGAGTGCGGCAGATAATACTGTTGTCAACAGCTCCAGCGACACCATTCAAACTCGATCAACTATTGAAATATAATATTAATAATTGTTTTACTGGTCCCACAAATACAGAAGCCGTGTCTCTGCTGCAGAAATCCAGTGAACAAATAAAGTAGTTCCTCTTTTTCCGGTAATGTTTGCTAAAAATTTCCAGTTCTTTTGGATTTGAGGAAACTGGAACAACTGAAGAGAACCAAATACAGGCAGTCACACAGTTTAAAGGCTGTCCTTACCCGCAGGCCTGGGTTAATGTTACCCCAGTCTAAATGACTGAGAGGTGCTTTCATTCCTTTATATTGCTTTGCTTTGTAAAGAGTTCAGGAAGGTTCCCACTAGCCTGTAAACTCAAACTCCCTTAAAATATTTTTGTTTCAATTTCTTAAATTTTTACTTCAAGTTATTTCCTATTTTTTAAGTCAGTTTAAGTGGCTATACTTTAGAGCCCACCCAGTAGTAAATCAGTGATTGGAGGGCGGAGCAGCAGACTATGACAGACAAACCTGGGGAGTGGCTGAGAGTCCCAAGCCTGTAAAAATAGTGAGGGCAGCCCTCCATTGTTTGCTTTATTTCAGGGTGACCACAGTAAGGCCTGGTGCCAAGGAAACAATCAAATACTGAAAATGATTAAGGGAATTAAGGGGGTGGGTCAGTTCATCCATATTCATCCCTATGTGTCCTACATGTTCAGATAAGACGTGATCCTTCTCTTCGGTCCATCCTCTGCGCGGTGTGAATGAGGCCAAAGGCCTAAAGGTTAGATATCAGGTTCTCCCAGTACAAGCAAAATGGCGGCACAATAACAGAACAGAACTGAGGCCTGCCCGGCGCCTCCTCCGCGGAGAGTGTGCCAGGTTCACCGACGGAAACCTTGTTCCGACCTTTACTTCTTCTTCTAAGGAAAGTAAGGTTTAGAGGCTTTGACCTCACAGTCATAATTCAGACCAGGCAGAGACGGCTTTAGTGGGACAATTATTCGACTGGCGTATAGTCGCTCAACATCGTTCTCTCCTTTTTGATGGAGGTGGTGATTAGTGGCCTTTGCATCTGAACCTTTCAAATACATGCTTTTTAAAAAGCACTCAAACTCACAGTGTCTGACCTTTTCCATCTGCTCCAAGAGATTTGCTGAGGCTCGACCAGCCTAACTGTCTCACAAGAGTATCGATGCTCTGGCCCGGTGTTGTGCCAAAAACTGATCGTCTGCCAGCACTGATTTCCTGTATTTGCCAAACAATGATTGACTGTGACCAAGGGAGCGCAGGTCACTGAAGCTCGGCGAGAGCGGGGCTGACTACAGGTGTAGAAGATCCTGCTGACGCCGTCCTGGCTCGGTGTTTTTGTCTGTAAGTGCTCTAATAATAAGTACCCTGCTTTCAGTCCTATGTCAGAATGTGAGCACAGCGTATTTTGGGGGAACTGAATCATTCATTCGTCTTTCTGTGAGATCTTTACGTTAATGGGAACCCCGGTTCAGTTGCCAGTACAGGCCATTTAAATTGTGCTTTTTCATGTATGCTTTAAAAAATAGCAAAATTAAGATTTGTTGATCACACAAAGAAAAGTCTGTTTGTTTTTTACAAAATCATTTAGTATGTCCTGGTACTGAACAGGTCTGAGTGTCCTGTCAGTAATTTCAGGATCCTAATGGATCTTATTGGATCCTAATATTAGATTTTCCCCAAGTTAGTAACAAGACCAGAAGACTTCTGTAGCTCCACATTTTCTACCCTGCAACAAGCCCTGCTGAACATGGTTCCAACTGTTTGCTCCAGCTGGAATACACTTGAGTCATACTGGCAAGTCCTCTTACACCAGCCCGGCTCCAGCTGAGCTGCAGGTTGGTCTACCCTGCAGAAATGCTGGCACGATAGAACAACTAGAAGCTGTCGACTCCCCACCCAGGCCCGTGTGCAATATTTAAATGTCCTTAGGCTTTTAAAGAGCTGTTCTCCTGCTGTAAGGGAGTATGACCTTTGACTTCCTCATGTTTCATTGTGTGAAGCTCCTGTATTATTAATTATCTGCTGATAAACCGTAGAACATGTTTTTTAAATTGGCGTGAATTTTTTCATTCACTCGCTTTCTTTTCTGTCAGAGAATGATACACAAAGGTGAGACACACAGCTCACACAGCTGTTGGACTCAATTAGAAGTACCAGCTCTAAATATTATTTTCAGACTTTGGAAAATCTGTTTTTGGGAATTTCCACCTTCTTGTTCAGCGTAGTAAACTTTCCAGCCAGTGGAGGGAGCTTGGCAAGTCACTAAGGTTGTGATAAGCTATTTAAGAAGCCATTTATATTTCATTTCAATCAGAGCAAATCCACTCTAATTAAAAAATTTCATTGTAAACCAATCAACCTTTGCGGGCGGCTTCCCATTCCCAATAATCAGGTGAAGTCATTAATGAGCGACCGCTAGCACTTAATTCCTCCCCCCACTAAGTCCATTCTCTCTTTTGCATTTTTATTTCCTTCGGTAAGAACAGAGCAATAAAACGATAACAGAAGTTGCCGGGGAGAAAACCTTTAACACTTAGAGTAATTACTTCTCTTTGTGCCTTTCTTTTTAAATTAATTTTAATTACAGGCGTCAGTGTTGCCTGTAAAATGTCCACTTTCTGCTAATCTAAAGTAATGTGGCTGCTAATGAAGAGGGAATTGAATGTGTGGAGCCAAGTGGCCTTTTGGCTTTGAGGCACTCCCTCGCTGGCTCACTTACACAGTGGTCAAGGATACATGGGCAGGTGGACTCACACACACACACACACACACACACACACACACACACACACACACACACACACACACACACACACACACACACATATGTCAGCCATAGCAAGCACCAATGGTTTGTCAAGCACAAAAAAAGCACAGATTTAATGATTTGTGTTTCAAGATTCATAACAATAAATCCTCATAGGTTTGACTGTGGTCAGTGGAAGCAGCTGTTTTTGTTTGTTTTGTTGTTGTTGGTTTATGTGGAGGCCTAAAATCCTCTGTGGGACCTTTAAAAGGACAAAGGTCACATCTACGGCTACAACAGCAGTCCAGCTGCTCAGTGATGTTATAAACTTCATCAGCTGCCACAACAAAGGTCCAATAAGGTCCATTAAGCTGATCTTTGACAGGAGAGACCAACATGGTTAAAGAGCAGGAGAGCGAGAGCTCAACATCAACACTCACAGTCTGCCTCCATCATTCACACTCAGTCATCATACCATTTAATATGGATGGAATATATCTTTCAATTCAGGACTTCAGCTGTAATGTTTGTAAAGTATTCACTTTTATTTTCAATATATATATACTCATATATATATATATATATATATATATATTAGGGGTGGGACTTTAACGCGTTAATTTCGATTAATTAATTACGGGGAAATTAACGCGTTAAAATTTTTAACGCATTTTAATCGCACTTTGCACCGTGGAACGTTTCTCAGTGCTCGAGTTCCCGGCATACAGATTATATCGACGCACAATGTCCAAATTAGGGGCCGAATCCTGCGAAGGACCCGGCCCACGTCTTTCGCAGCCCACGAACACCACAAAGGCCGGAAGTGAGCAGCTAGCCTTCATATCAGCTGCCGTCACCTCTGCGTAGCTCATGTCGCCTAGCAACCGTGAGTGCGAAGCACAGCTGTGTAAAAGCAGCTGTTAAACGGAGAACGAACTTTTTCTCCTTTTTGTGGTTTAATTTTAAGTCTTTAATTCAAAATAAGCTGTTAAAACAAGCGTAACACATTTCAACATCAAGGAATACAGCTGAGAGAATGATTAATTTCCAACTATAACAAGTGAGACATTAATGTTGAATAAAACTATCCAGTTATGATGCTTAACTTTAATTTCAGGAGTTTGCTTATCACAGGAGCACTTCCACCCTTCGTTGGTCTGTGTAGCAGACTGGTGGGAAAATAAACAACATTTTGAAGTTTAAGCTTATGTATATTGATTTATTCATCAACTAAACTTAAATTAATATTTCTCATGTCAAATATTGAAATGCGATTAATTTCGATTAATTAATTACAAAGCTTGTAATGAATTCGATTAATTTTTTTAATCGAGTCCCACCCCTAATATATATATATATATATATATATATATATATATATATATATATATATATATATATATATATATATATATATATACAGCTGAAGCCATGAATTGGGTGTGAAAGATGGATTTCCCTGTATTGATGATGAACATCACGTTCAGTGTTTTTTCCTCAGTGATGATGTTAAAGTGTGATGGTCTGATCTGTGTACCATCTGAGTCTGTCTCACCTCAGTAACAGGCTGTTACCTGTTTTCCATTCAATAAGTGATCACTAACCATAATGACTAACCATAGCAGCCTATTAGAGCAAATATAGGGCTGAGCTGTTGCAGAAAGCTCCATAAAGCTTTTGTATGAAGTAAGCGGTTAAATGGAAACAAAGGGATTTTGTGCTGTTGCTTCTTTACGCCCGACATGTAGAAAAATGCAGAAGCTCTGTGAGATCTCTAAGTCTGAAGTGGAGTACGAGGCAACCAAATTCACTCTCCTTCAGTCATTGAAAGCCTTCGCAGCCACAGCAGACAGCATGCTTTGTTTTCACATCATAATTTGTGAGCAGAGCAATCATTCAGTGTGGTGAAGGAGTATTTCTATCAATAGGCTGCAAAGCCTGCGATGAAACCAGCCTCACCTCTCTTTATGGAGCGACTGGCCTACTTTACCCTACATAACTGAAAGAGTTTTCAGATCCCATCACTGGGTTAATGTTGTCTCAGAGGCTTTTCAAGCCTGAAAACACCAACATCGAGCTAAAACGTGGAGGTACCAGTGCCTGTCCGTCCACATTCTCAGGGCTTCACATACCCTCAGCACTGGTGCTGTGATGCACTGCAAACTGACAGGAAAGGCTCCTCAAACACTGCAGGAGGACGTTGCTCATATCACGTGAGTGTCAACCAGGAGAGCACGATCTGTGTCCTGTAGGTTTGTACTGAGCGTTGCTGTTGCTCACTGTTGCTTAGATTAAGGCACCAAAACTGCTTGTTTATGAAAGATCATGATTTAAGCCAGCAGCATTAAAGCTCCACATTACTAAAATGTGATGTCAGAGGGCTCTGCCTCAGCAGCTCAATGTGACAAGTTGGAAACAAGACTGTGCTTAAAGTCATGCTTAAAATTAAAAATGTAATATGTATACATAACAGTAGTTGCGATCTGTTATCATACATGAAGTCCAAAGGTTTTTCCCTCACTAAATGGAGAAAAACTGCTTATTCTGAGTATTTTGAAACCAGTGACACAAATACAAGCTGAATCCATCTGAGATGTTGGAACATGGAACAGTGAGAGGACGACGCTGTGAAACTAAACCATCTCTGAGTTATCATGTTTGTGGCCTGGATGCTGGAAGCACACGGTACCAAAGAGACTGCAGCAGGCTAAGGTAGCCACTGGGGCTAGTTACAGTTGGATGCAGGCACATCTGGCAGCAGAGGATCAAATCGGGGCCAGCTCTGCTGAGCAGGTAAAAAGTTTTTCGGGCTGTGGACTACATAATTATTATAGAAGTCCTCAACTGGCTTTAGGCCTGAACAGAGTCGCTGTTTGGCTGACGCTCAGGAATGCATCACAAGACTGCTGTGAGCTCAAAAACTACACAAGAGGAAGCAGCCATCGAAGCTGCACGGGCCCGTGTTCACACAAGTGAGGGAGTTATTTTATATATATATATATATATATATATATATATATATATAAAAAATCTCAGAGACCAGTCTAGTTTTATGTATTAATACAAAAGTGTAAAATGAATTCCCATTAATCATACATTTATATCCATACTCCTGGACAGCGGCAATGATGTAACACACACACACACACACACACACACAGAACAAAGGCAGGTTCAAAGCTTCTTACGTGACATCGTGCTGCTGATATTCAACACAGATTTTAAAGTTCATTCGTATGAATTAAATATGTTTCATTTAAAGGAAACACTTTATTAATTGACCTCATTAGTTTTGTATTAGCTCAAACACAGACGTGATTACAGCACCGCACACAAACAGCAACAAAGGCATCGCTTTACTTTCCAGTCCAAAGTGACACGAGTGCAGTGCTGCTGCAGGCGGACCTGTGCAGGTGGACCTGTGCAGGCGGACCTGTGCAGGCGGACCTGTGCAGGCGGACCTGTGTGGGACGGTGTTTGCAGTGTGTAATGTGAAGCATGTGTTCCAGCCTGCATGAAGAGAAAGGCTGCTTAAACAGACCCTAGAACAGTGTGAGCAGTGTTCAGAGACCCATGATGGAGGTCAGGACTTCATATACTGAGATTCAGTAGCAACAAGCTGTTCCTGTTCTTACACTGAGATGAAAACTGAATCTGAAGTTAATGACTGAAAAGTTTCAGCATCAGGAGCAAAAGCAGACAGCTGAGTGACACACACACACTGTGCACTGACACACTTAGACTCACACTGCTGTAGCACTGCGGCTGCATCCATCTATTGTTTCAGTTTGTGTGGAGATTGTGTCTTTCTGCACTGTTTTGGGTCTATCAGATTTTTTTATGCCAACCAACATAAAGTGACCAATATTAATAATAATGAGAAGAAAAGTGAACAGAGGCTCGATGGGGGCTTTTAAAAATTACACAACTACAAAACACAATAAAAACACAATAAAAAGATTGACTGTGTGGAACGTAGAGCTGCTGATTTCAGCATGCTACCTGTCTCCAATTCACAGCTAATAAAAATATCACTGCTGATTAAAATGACTTTCCTTTTACATCACAGCCACACACACACACACACACACACACACACACACACACACACACACACACACACACACACTTGCACTGTAACATGCTCGTACCTCCTTGGTGCTTCAGCTTGATGCAGTCCGCCATTTTATGATGTGGCAGAGCAGGAGCAGAAATATCCTAAAATGTCTGCCGTGCAAAGTGAAGTTGACGATGCAAAAGCCAGAACACGTCGGTGAGCGCGCTCACATCCAGCACCGCTGCTGTCTAAGTTTCCTCTGACACTTTTCAGCTACACTTAGTTCAATTACTTCCTGTCTTGAGGATTTGTATAGCAATTTGATCAGATTTCCCTGGTGACTTGATGAGCTTTGTGAAAACTCATCCCTCGGGTGGAGCAGCCGTGGGCCCAGAACCAGGTCCTCCTCCTCCTCTCTCCATCTTTGCACAGATCTGTGTGTGTGATAGAGGCCTCAGTGAGAGACCAAGCGCTAACCTTTACTGCATTGGCTCACACTTAATCCCCTCACCCTGGGGTGACTGGCACACACACACACACACACACACACACCCACACACACAGATTCTACACTCCCTCCCTTTACATGCACCTCACAACTATTCTTCTCTCTCTCTCTCTCTCTCTCTCTCTCTCTCACACACACACACACACACACACACACACACACACATCACTAATATTTTCCCAGTATTTTTCTCCTTCTATTTTCATGTTTAAAATCAGCCCTCACAGGATAAATTACACTTACATTCATTCTTGTTATATTTTTGTTTTGTAACCATAAAAAAACATACAAAAAGCAAAATTACACAATTATTTTTATTATCAGTTTTTATGCATCTCTCAGATTTCACTTTTAAATATCACAAATCTTGTTAGTGTTCAGTGTTCAGAGCAAAGCTCTGCTTCCTACTCGTGTGTGTGTGTGTGTGTGTGTGTGTGTGTGTGTGTGTGTGTGTGTGTGTGTGTGTGTGTGTGTGTGTGTGCGCGCACACTCACAGTGAGCCTGCTTTTGTTCAGATGTAAATTTTTGAAGCGTATGTTTGAGTCAGACTCAGTCACTGAGTTCGTGCTCTGCACCGTAAGAACTGCAGCTGTAAGTGGATTGATGTGTGTCTGCAGTCACTGATGTTAGTAATAGAATATTAAGATAATAAACCCTCTGTCACACCCATCTGTACTGTCAGCCCTCTGTGGGCGACTCACACAAACACACACACACACACACCTCAGACAGCTGTAGTCTTTGCATTGTCTTTTTGCTAAGTAACAGTACAATCCTCTGCTGGAAAGCTGGACACAAATGCACACACGAGTTCACACAAGTACACAGTATCACACACACACACACACACACACACACACACACACACACACACACACACACACACACACACACACACACACACACACACACAAGCACACACACTCCTTGATGCACTCAATAGGAGGGTGGGTATAGAGAGTAGGGAGCCAGACCCCTCTGTGGAGCTTTGGCTTATGGGATTGCAACAAGGAAAAAAAGAGGGATGTGGGAATGATTCAAGGAAACAAGAAAGAAAGCAGCACAAGGAAAAAGAAGAAGAGGAGAAAGTGTGCAGAAAGGAATTACACAACTGAAAGAAATAAATTTAAAAAAGAAGCAGAGGATGGAGAAAATGGGGTTGAGGAGGAAGAAGGTAAAGAAGGAAGTGATCGAAGTGGAAAACAAAAAAGTTTAGGGCAGAAGAGACTGAGGAGATGGGAGAGTCTAAAAGAAAAGGAAGAAAGGACTGATGGACAGCAGGGAGCAAAGAGGAAGAGGAGAGAGAGCACAAAGGAAAAAGGGAAGGATTAAAATCAAATGGACTTACAGGTGCTGTTTTCCACTCCTTTAGAAGCAACTGACTGAAAGCTGGAAGAAGCTGTAGGAAAGAAGAGAGTAGGAGAGAGAGGGAATCAGTGGAGGTCACTACTCTTTCAAGGTAAAACCTGAGGGGGAAATAAAATAGTGAGAATAAATGCAGCTGAAATGCAAACAGATATCCATCATTTATTTACTGCACCGGCTTTGATTTTGCCACGTAACAATAGCTGTGAATTAGCAATAGAAAGATGAGAGCTGGCTCTCTGTGAAACCTGGATTCATATCAGAAAATGATGATTCAGTGATAAACAGGCTGTAAAGGTGCTGAAAGGAGGCGGAGTCAAAAAAAACAACCAAAAAAAAAAGAATTATGAAACTGAGAGCTCATACTGTGTGTCTGACCTTAGGTGACACACACACGCACACACACACACACACACACACACACACACACACACACACACACACACACACACACACACACACACACACACACACACACAGGCTCATAGATAAACAGCTTTGCGCAGTGTGTCTGTATGGGGTTTAACTGTATGTGAGCACATATAATGAGACTGCAGGAGTGTAAGTGTGTGAGTCTGTGTTACATTAAGGCAGAGCCCAACCTCCAAAACAATAGCCCTTTAGCACCATCTATTGACTGGGACACTAACATAGACATGCTGGTAGACAACCACAGCAGACCTGAACCCTCCCAGTAACACCAGACTGAGAACCAGTTTAATGAGCAATTTGAAATACTTAAAGGATACAGTTACAACTAATGGAAATAATTTATATCCTGTGCTGTTTTAGTGAAGGTCTGAGTGACAGATGCAACGAAGAAGAGGTGAGAGAAGGAATGGAAGCTCATTTGAAGAAAGAGCAGAGGAAGGACGGAGAGGTAAAGAGGAATTTGATATCTGTGTGCCTCGCTTTTTGCAGAAATCTACAATATAATGGTGTCAGAAGTACCTATTATGGAAAGGTTGAATATTCTGAAAAGTATGGACATGTGCCTTTAACTTACATTCAGCTCAGTCACAAGTTTCCCCTGAACACTGATGGTGGAAGTCCATCATTAATTTACATGTTAAATTACATGTTGACACATTTTCACTGTTCTGGTTTTAATTATTCCTTATTAGAAGTGACGGGAGGCCATTGTACACATGATCCTTGTATAGAATTTAAAGCCTTCTAACACATGGATTAGATTAGATTAGATTAGATTAGATTAGATTAGATTAGATTAGACTAGATTAGACTAGATTAGATTAGATTAGATTAGATTAGATTAGATTAGATTAGATTAATTGTCATTGCACGTCACAAGTACAGTGCAACAAAATGCAGATTGTATTTAACCAAAAGTGCTTGAGCGATGATAAAATTAAAAACGAGCCTATGATAACATGAGCAGTATACTGTATGTACATAAGTACAGTAACATATATAGAAGTACAATACAATACTTAGTCCAGGGGGGTTGAGTAGTGCAGTAAATGTGCAGTAGTGCAATAAACACAATAAATACTCATTCCGGGGGGATTAGTATATATAAATATTAATGATCCAAAAACGACCCATTGGACCCATATGATATATGGCATGATCTATGTTTAAATGGCAGTTTAAACATAGATGATGCCAGATATTGTACAGATTAAAAAACCTGTTATCAAATTTGTAACATGCAGAACTATATAAATATTAATGATTTGCCTTTTACACATTGTACTCTCATTTAGAGGACAAAAGAAAAGAAAAGCTGAAATAAACATTACTGGTAATTACTAAAATATTGTTTTTATCTTTCTCTTGAAATAATATTTTTAAATGCTAAAATATAATTATTTTCAGTTCTCTAAATTTACAGTTTTGCAAAAGAGAAAAAAAAGATGTTAAAGCACATTATTTTTTATGGCACATTTACAGTCAGTGATGTGGATTCCTGAACAGAAAAAAAATTGTTTTAGTGACTGAATGTTTTGTTTGATTCATTTCTGACTGAAGTCCAGTGTGCCGGCTCAAATCTTGGTATAAAAATGTAAATACACTTTGTTATTTACCTAATAAAATATTTATATAACAAATAATTTACATTTAATTTAAATAAATTATAATAAATAATTTTTAGTTTTAAAAAAGGTTTTGGACAGATTAATAAAATTTTTCTGTTTTCTTGTTTTTATGACAGGTGGGCTAATAGATGTGCTAAGCACCATACACACAAAAAAAAAAAAAAAAAAAAAACAGAATGCAATGATTTGCAAATCTCATAAACTCATATTTTATGAAACAGAAAATGTACCATTTTAAGAAAAATATTAGCTCATTTTGGATTTGATTGCAGGGTTAGGGGTTGGACTTTGGGAGATGAATGCTGTCCTATTCTTGTCTGATGTAGGACTCCTCAACAGTCCTGGGTTTCCTTGGTTCTGGACTTCACCCAGACCTATCACCAGCAGCTCAATGGTTCAGTAGACTTTTCTACTATAAATACACACTGTTTTAATAGCTACAGTATGTTGTTTAGCTGTGTCTTGCTATGCAAGGCCTTCCCTGAAAAAGACATGATTTGGATGGGAGCATATGTTGCTCTAAAACCTGTATAAACCTTTGTGCACTGATGGTGCCTTTCCAGATGTGGAAGCTGCCATAAGCACTAATGTACCCCATACCATCAGAGATGAAGGTTATTGAAATGAGCCCTGATAGCAAACTGGATGGTCCCTCTTCTTTTTAGCTCAGATGATGCAGCATCCATGTTTTCCAAAAATAATTTCAAACATTTTATTCCTTGCCTTAGTCCATTGTAAATCAGCTTTGGCTCCAAGATTTCTTTTTTGCACCATATTCACATGTGGCTTCTTTGCATGATAGAGTGTTAACCTGAATTTGTGGATGGCAGGGCAAACTGTATTCCACACACTGATTTCCTGAGTCCATGCAGTGATTTCCATGACAGAATCATGCCTGTTTTTAATGCAGTGCTGCTTGAGAGCTTGGAGACTTCGTGCATCCAATACAGATTTTTGAATTTTTGTCCTTTGCAAACACCGATCCTCCAAACCTTTTGATATTATGTACTCCAGATAATGAGCTAAAGTCTTTGTAACGTTACATCGTGGAGCATTATTCTCAAATATTCTTTTTTAGTACCACTTACTTTACTTTACAGGCTGTTGTTGCCTCGTCACGGGTTTTTTGACAGGTGTTGCCCCCCGGTGGGTGGTCTCTGTCCTCCAAACTCGGGTCCTGCAACTTTTAGATGTGTCTCTGCTTCAACACACTTGAGTCAAATATAGAAGTCATTAGCAGGACTCTGGAGAACTTGACTGCATACTGAGGAGGTAATTCAGCCATTTGATTCAGGTGTGTTGGCTCAGGGACACATCTAAAACGTGCAGGACACCGGCCCTCAAGGATTTGAGGATCCCTGGCGTACATTCTCAGGGTGCTAGATTTGGGGTGAAACCCTCCATGCATGGTAAGGAGCGTTCTTGTCTTGATGTCAGTGGCTTCTATCGCCTCCTTTTAGCTCATTATCCCAGCAGGATATCTGACAACTGGCAGGGCGTAGGTGTTGATTGCCCAGATCTTATTTTTCACATTCAGCTGACTCTTCAGGACTTACCTTACTCTCTGCAGGTACTTGGAGGTTGCAGCTTTCCTAGCAGCCTCTTCCTGGTTCCCATTTAGCAAAGTCTGCAATGTTGCATTTTGGTAGTGTAATCTCTTCAGATCTGACTACTTTCGCTCTTTTTGTTACCATCCCACTACACTTCTCCAGTCTGAATGACACTCTGATATCATTGCTGTAGATCCTGGTGGTGTGGATCAGTGAATCGATGCCTCATTCACTCCTGGCATACAGCTTGATGTCATCCATGTAGAGGAGGTGACTGATGTTTCCTCCATTCTGTAGTCAGTATCTGTAACCATTCTTGTTAATGACTTGGCTGAGCGGATTCAGGCCTATGAAGAACAGTTGAGGGGACAATGCATCTCCTTGGTGAGTCCTGCACTTGCTGGTCTCTTTTGCAATTGGCATGAAGTTGGTCTCTAGTGTTGTTCTCCACATTCCCACTGAGTTCCTGAGGAAGCCTCTTTGGGTCCTGTTGATCTTATACAGTTCTAGGCATTCCAGGATCCATGTGTGAGGCATTGAGTCATAGGCTTTCTTGTAATCAAACTAGGCAATGCACAGGTTGTCAATTGCTTTCTGGGTCCCTCTCATGTACTGAGCCACATGCCTGCTCATCTTAGCTGCTATGATGCATGACAAGAGGTAATTATTTGGCAGTTGGATGGTGTTGGTCCCTTGGAGGTCCTTGGGGATCAGGACTGTCCAGCCTTCAGTCAGCCATTCTGGGTGTGTCTTATCCTATAGCAGGTGGTTCATTTGTGCTGCCAGGCGCTCATGGAGTGCAGTTAGCTTCTTTAGCCAGTAGGCGTGATTCATGTCAGGGCCTGGAGCTGTCCAACTCCTCATGTGAGACTCTTTCTTGAATGTCTGCCACTGTGATGGTTACTTGAGCCTGTGGTCTGCTCTTAGATCCAAAAGCCATTGAGCATTGTTGTTATGTGCTGCATCCTTCTCTCATATGCTCTTCCAGTATTGCTCCATCTCCAGCCTTGGTGGTGGGGGCTGTTCTCATGTTGTTCCCCTGCCAATGAGACCTTAAACGGTTCAGCGGGGAACATCTGATTTATTCTCCTCACTTCTATCTCTCTGGTATACCTCTTCAAGTGGTTAGCCAAGGCTGTGAGTCCTTGCTTGGCAGTCTCTAAGGCCTCAGGTATGGACATCTTGCTGTAATTCTTAGGCACCACTTTCTTCATCACACCTTTCTGCGGTTCTGAGAGCTGGCTAACTTCCCTCCATGCTGCCTTAATCTTAGCCTCCAGTCAACTTTTCTATGGAGGGTACTCTCCTTGTGGCTGTTCATCTTATAGCCAAGCATCTCAAGAATCACCGTTGCTGTGGTATACATCAGTTGGTTGGTCTCAGTGATGGTTGCAGTAGGGATTGTCCATAGTGCTGCATTTGCACCTTCTAGTAGGCTTTCAGAGGGTACATCACGTCGTCTTTGTAATAAACCAGGGAAGTTCCAAGTTTCCAGCTTAGCCATTATCTCATCTTAGAGGTCAGGTGCTCTGGTATTCAACATACCAGTTGTTCTTGTTGCTTGATACCCAGTGTTGGAGTGTGGGGATGATGATGATATCTCCTCCCTGACCTGACTTCCTGACTTCCTGACCACTGAGCTACTAGTTAGTTAATCTGGATGTTGGGTGTCGAAGAAGCCATAGGTCCCACATTCTCTTCAGGTAACCCCTTTCACTGGAATTACATGTGTAGTACTGTAGCATTCCAACAGTTCCCGATTCTCATCCCATGTCCACCTGACGTGGGCCTTATCAAGCCAAGCCAGTATGGCTTCAGTTATATCTCTCTTGCTCCCTTACTGGATGCATGCCCTGTTCAGGATTCAAACCCCCAACCTCATCAGTTATTACAGTACTGACTGTAGTTTGAAGCAACAAGCTATATGTAAGCTGAACATTTGTGATCTTGAGCTGCTGAATGTGGGTGAGACAATAAATCTCCATATCAGATGTACAAGCTGAGATGAATGGAGGTACTGCCAGAAAAAAGAGACATAGTAAACCCTCACACTGGAGCTTTGGGTATCAATATGATCAGAGAAAAAGAGCATCCTGAATTTATTCTATGAGTAACAGAGAGCATATAAACATACATGTGCTATGATCATTATAGTAAATGGGCTAGTTTTTATATAGCGCTTTTCTACCCTGTTTGAGCACTCAAAGCACTTATACAACATATTTACATGTATTGCATTCACACCCATTCATACAAGCACTTCTTTGATTAGCTAAGTGCTTTTATTATCTAACATTCACACTCCAACGGTTGCATCAGAGAGCAACTTGGGGTTAAGTATCTTGCCAAAGGATACATCGGCATGCAGACCGGAGTAGCCAGGAATCGAACTGCTGCCCTTCCGATCAGTAGATGACCTGCTCTATCTCCTGAGCTTCAGCCACCCAGTATGATTCTGTGATACATTATATTGTGAAACACCATTGTAATCTGACATTCCATTCGGTGCTCAGTTTTACAACTATATACAATTGTGGGATTTGTATAAAATATTTGTATACACCATATACACACTAGGATTAGTCAGTGTTTATGCAAAGCTTCATCAAGATTGGTCCACTCATCTAGGAGCTTGGAAATATAAAAACATACATAAATCTGCTGCAATCATCATAGTATGACTTTGTTTTTTTATGTAAAGTTGGGGATAATAAAGTCAATACATATATTTTCAAAACAAAAAGAAAAGCAATATTAAATACAGTATAAGGTCTATCAAAATACCTAGTAATATCAAAATACTAAACAGTAAATTGTTACGTCAGTTGGGGAAAATCTTGATGACAGATGAATTTTTTTTCTAAAAAGCACCTTTGTAAAGCTTCGTCAGTACCAAGTAGATTCTGCTTCCTGAGAGCATCACTGATCAGAGTAGCAAAGTCCAGGGAAAAAAGCTGTGGTTATAAAAACCCAATAATTACAAATAATTTATTCTGCTATACCATATTTTATCATATTTTACCATATTTTTTAAAAAAAATCAGAGGATCAATCTGACAGTGCCTCCTCCTGTAATAACAGTCATCGACACTCTTCTCTGCCTTTCTGTTGAAAGGTGGGAACTCAGTGGATGGCCCCTTAGTAAGCTCCTAGATATCCTGAGGGAGGGGTTGGACTTTTTACAGAGGCAAGAGGCAGAGTCGAGGAAACGTTGACGAGCTCCTTCACCCCAACCCAGGCCTAATGGTGTGGAGCAAGCCCCATCACTCCTACTGCTCTACAAGCATCAAAACTACAGCAGGAGAGTCAGAAGTAGAGTCCTGTTCTCAGTTCCACTCCACTAAGTAGGTGTGGGTGTGCTGGGTTTGAGCCAAGAGAAAGGCACCACATATGCGTATACACACATGGGACTGCCACCTCTTGTGAAGTACAACTGTGGTACTGCTGTATGAGTTTTAGTTCCTTTGAGGAAAGCACATTGTATTTGCTGGGCTTGTGTGTGTGTGTGTGTGTGTGTGTGTGTGTGTGTGTGTGTGTGTGTGTGTGTGTGTGTGTGTGTGTGTGTGTGTGTGTGTGTGTGTGTGTGTGTGTGAGTCTCTCAGAGCAGGACATGGTTGCAATGACAGAAGTTTAATCCCTGTGGTTTTCTGGGTTTGAGTTTAAACAAGGAAGCAAGTTGTAGCGTAGTACACCTCCTCTTTTAAGTCTTTACCCAACTGGAACCACTGTCAAATAAAAACCTCTGTCCAGTAAATACCACAGAGGAAGAAAGTCTCTGGCACCAGCTTTCCCCCTGCTGTGAAAGTTTCTGAGACGGACCAGAGGGCTTAAAGTAACACCAGGCTGATACTTTGGGCTGATATTGGCCTTTGATTAAAAAAAAAAAATCTGTTGGACTCAGTCACTGTCATCCATTATTGATATGATGGAGGCTCCTGCCTGACCATAGATTGGGATTTCTTTTTTATTATTTTTATATAAGATATCAGAGTAAGAAAATATATCTTTCCACTGTTGTGTGGGAGGATTTAAATCCACACGCTGCTGTGAAACCTGTCTTCTTCTGCTCTTACCTCCGATCAATCCCTTTGTCCCAGCGCAGTATCCCAGGAATTACATTCATATTGAACGACAGAGCATTCCACAGCCAGTACTAATGTTAGCTGCCAAAGTATTGTTCCCTACATGCAGAGACAGGCTGTGGTAGTGGGTTGGTGGATGATTGATCAACAATTTTGACATACATGCAGAATTTTTGTTGCCAATGTTTTCTGATAATATTAACCAAGTGCTTTAGTGACTTATTTCCAACTATACCTTTACCATATTTGACATGAACAACTTTTTCTATTTTTAGCCATACATAGTGGTGTTGTGCAAAAAGAACTAGTGTCTAGATCAGTGGTGTAAGCACCATTTCTATTTGTTTCATGATTTTACTGAGGTATCAATTCAATTCAATTCAATTCAATTAGTGCCATATCACAACAACAGTCACCTCAAGGCACTTTATATTGTAAAGACCCTACAATAATCAAGCGAATACACCAACAATCAGACGACCCCCTATGAACAAGCACTTGGCGACAGTGGAAAAGAAAGATTCCCTTTTAACAGGAATAAACCTCTGGCAGAACCAGGCTCAGGGAGGGGCAGTCATCTGGTTGGAGGGTCACCTGATCCAGCCCTAACTACAAGCTTTATCAAAAGTAATAAATGCATGACCTTGTTTCTCAGCATCACTCTGAAACAGGATGTTCCTAATATTAGAGATGTTGTGCAAATGCAAAAAAGCAATCCTATATTTTTGTTTAATATGTGCATTGAAGGACATATCCTGGTCAAAAATGACTCCAAGATTTCTCACAGTGTTACTGGAGGCCAAAGTAATGCCATCCAGAGTAAGTATCTGGTTAGACACCATGTTTCTAAGATTTGTGGGGCCGAGAACAAGAACTTCAGTTTTATCTGAATTTAGAAGCAGGAAATTAGAGGTCATCCAGGCCTTAATGTCTTTAAGACATTCCTGCAGTTTAACTAATTGATGTGTGTCATCTGGCTTCATTGATAGGTAAAGCTGAGTATCATCTGCATAACAATGAAAATTGATGCTATACCTTCTAACAGTTCTGAACACAGAGCTGCAGCAGTGGTACTGGCCACAAGAGGGCACAAAGATACATCCAAAAGGACACGTGTATCTTTGTGCCCTTCGGCCAGGCACATAAACAGGAGGAGGTCCAATCTGTCACAGATAACTTTGAAAATGAATAATATAAATTGACTAATGAAATATAATGAGAGTATTGCATTACTGATGAGAATATGAAAGATTTCTCAAACCTACAGGATGAATTCATATGTGCAAATAATGTGCTGTTGTCTGAAAATAAAAGGGACACTGACCAGATGTTTGGGTTCAAGGCAAGAAAGAAGCAGTTCTGAAGCTTCATGGCTGAAATTAAAAAATGGATCTTTGTAACAAGGCAGCAGCATGAGTCCAGATGAGAGTGTGTCAATGACTACTATACCAGCTGAAAAGAAATCCAGCCTCAGTGTTGCATCTTAGTAGCTGCTCATCAAGTCTATATAGAGTTTCACCCATATCATCTGCACAACATTAAGAAGAAGCAGAGCACTGCTCTACTTGCACGTGCAGCATCCTTAAAACAGAGACTGATGAGCAGTCAAAGGGAAATGATCCCATGCAAAATGAGAAGATGCACCAAACTGATGTCAGCGATGTTCTAATGAACCAATGTGAAGTGATGCTGAACAAAATGATTATGATGTTAGTCAAACAACACAGACTGTCAGGTTTGCCCCAAAGACACGTTCCTATCATCAGTGGTGATCCTCTTAAATTCATAACATTTAGAAGAACCTTTGACTGTAACATCCATTTCAAGGCAATTCAGTGCCAGGACAGTGACAGGTTATATTATCTAGAATTGTTCACCAGATGTGAACCCAGAGACTTGTCAGCATGTGTCCTCAACGAGGCTACAGTGAAATTTGCTGTTTTATCAATATGGTAATGAACTGAGAACTGCAACTGCCTACATGAACCAAGCATTCAACTGGCCACACATTAAACCAGACATTGCAAAGTGTCTTCATGGTTATTCACTGTTTCTCACTGCAGGACATTATCAACTTCAAGAGATGGAGAATCCTGCTACTCTGAGTCTCTAAGCTGCCATACCAGTTGAGAGAAGTGTGGAGAGTTTCTGCTTTGGACATTCAAGAAACAAATGGAAGGAGAGCAAGGTTTTCAGATCCGGTCAGATTCATAAACTTGTAAGCAAAAGTAACTGCAGACCCTTTGTTTGGTGACATTAGAAATTCAGAAGCTAAAGCAAACTTGTATGCAAATATGAGAACAACCAGAGCATCCAGGCCAAAGGCTGTACCACCCCCAAAATGAAAACTGTGTAGTTTTTGATTGTGTAGCAGCTCATCAAGGTAAGCCACTAAACAGAGAACTCCAGAGTTAACAAAAACCCTGACTGGAGTATTGACACAGTTCAAATGTGACCACATTGCCTTAAAGTCAAACATAGAGGCTATGTATCACCCAGTAAGAAGACAGTGACTTTCTGTGGTTCTTCCGGTGGCCAGGTGGTAACTTGAGTGAACTTCTGATGTGCAGCTTTTCGGGGCAACATATTCCCCCAGTGCCAACTTTGCACTGAAGAAGGTAGCTGAAGATCCAAAAGATAAAATGCCACCAGCAACAGTTAATGCAGTTCTGAACAATATGACTGTCTTCTGTCAGTTTCAGATGAAACAGAGGTATGTGCTATGGTCAGGGAGTCGACAGCATTGTGTGAGAACAGAGGATTACACTTAAAGTGGATGAGTAACAGCAGAGTCATTCTTGTCTCTATTCCAGAAACAAAAAGAGATTTGAATCTGAGTAATGATGCATTACCTGACGAGAGTCCTTGGAGTAAATTGTCAGTCAGACGTATTCAAGACCAGAATAAATGAACATATGCCACAAGCAAGGCATGGTATCCTTTCACTTGTAAGTGTAAGTATATGACCCTCTGGGAGTTTTGTGTCGTCATCCTACCAGCAAAAATCATCCCGTAAGAATTATGTGGCAGGAAGATGTCTCGAGGTGAGGGAATTCCAGCAGGTTACAAAGGTTACCAATGTGGCATTCTGATCTTAACAAAACTTCATGGTTTCACCATGGAAAGGTGTCTGAAACCTACTGGATTCAGAGCAGTCATATCTGCACATTTTGTTTTTTAATTATTTGAGCCTTACAGCTAAAGCTTTACAGGTTTAATATGTAATTGTTATGGAAAAGAAACAAGTGGACGGTGGAGCTGCACGCTTGTTTTACTGTCATGGTTGCAGTCACTTGCCCATCCCTAGTGTGGTTATTTTAAGTATAAGACAAAACAAAAACCATAAGATTGATTGCCACTAGTGGGTTCATATATCTTTCACCAGACTAATGCATAAATGCAAATGAGTATCAAAATACCTGTGCATGCAAATGGATGAGCCACAAGCCAATCAGAGCAGTAAATGATGTCATATAGCAATGCAAAAATATAAAAGCCAACACAGACTCATCAAACTATTAGTCCATCAGAACAGCAGGAACGGGCAGGTGGAAAGGCCAGATACATTCTGCCAGAACAAATGCATTAATGACTGCAAAGATAATGTATGCTTGTGCTGTAGTGATGATGGGAGTTATTGCAAGGATAAAGATTGTTACCTTAATGTGCTTGCTGTCCCAATACAATACATTTAAACTGTCTTTCTGCAAGAAACAGAAAACTTAACTCACAGCCTTAAAAATATGTCAAGCACACAATCACTTGACTCCTGGTGGTGCTTAGCTTCAGAGGCCTGTGAGCTTTAGAAACGTGTACAAATCAAATGTGCACTTCCTTGATTATTCAAAACTATTCATCTTGCACCTCAGATCCAAATGTATATGATGGCATTGAAAAACCTGTGTTAATCAAAACAACAATGCTGAGCTGTTAGAGTCAGCACTTCTAAAATAGTCTTTCATAACAACACGTTCACAGACAAAAACGTAAACTCTTAGATGGTCCCCTGGAGGAAAAGCAGTTCCAGTGCCTCAGTGCAATTTGGATGTTTATTCTCTTCTCAATAGAATACATTAGATTTTCATAAATCTGATGCAATACAGTAAGCTTGTGAGGGATGCTCAAATTTTGGGCAGTTGACCTCTTTGCCTGGTTGTTTTCAATACAATTCAAAAAGAGGGCCACTATAACAAAGTAACAACAAAGGTATTAGCATAAAAATTACAGTACCAAATATTAATTCACCCAGCGCAATTTAATGCAGGCCATGTGTGTTTTTAAATGCAGCTACCCTCACAAAGAAAGATTAATAAAATATTTTTTTTCAAAAACTAAGTAAAGAAAACAAATAATTGGTTAGTACTGCCGCCTCACAGCATAAAGGTCCTGGGTTTGAATCCACCATCTGGCTGGAGTCTTTCTGTGTGGAGTTTGCATGTTCTCCCTGTGTCTGCGTGGGTTTCCTCCCACAGTCCAAAGACATGCAGTTAGTGGGGTTAGGTTAATCAGCTACTCTAAATTGCTCTCAGGTGTGAATGGTTGTCTGTCTCTCTGTGTTAGCGACAGGCTGGCGACCTGTGCAGGGTGTACCCTGCCTCTTTCTGAACACTCTTATTTTAGTAATAAAGCAGCTTGTGTGTTAAAAAAGTATGAAGAAACATCTGTGAAAGCTTCCTTACAGTGCAGCCTGGGGCTGGACCTTTGGCCTGCATGGTTGTGATGATACTGCCACCTAGAGGCACAAAGAGAGGACATTCACACCTAAGTGATGGACACCGGAGGAAACGTTCATCATGACAAGGTTCCCCAAAATGGTTCGTAAGCCACAGACTGTGCCTAACACTCTGTGACCCCCTCTGTGTGATGACACTACACTGATTAGATTTGTTACTGATTTAGAGAAAAGGGCAGGGTCAGAGCTCATCCATGAACTCCAGGTTTAGTGAACTGACATAAATCCACACTGCAGATAAGGCACCCAATAAATACATAATGTTCACTAATGATTGTCCATAATTTTCATTATCAACATGATTCCTTTCTTACTCCAGCACTCTGTGTTTGAGCACTGTGTAATGACTGCTTAATTTCTCAGGGGAGAAACAGTAATCACTGACAAAAGGATTTCTTTGGAGACGTTCACATTATCTCTGCTTGGTCGTCCAGCTCAGCCGGTCTGCCTCTGCAAGCCTGTCTGGTACTTTATTAAAGCATCCTGCACAATCAGTGTGTAACAAATATTAGTATATTAACTGATCAGTCACATCATTAAAATTATGACAGGTGAGGTTAAAAAAAAAGTGATATGTGCTGCTGGCAAATGTTATTTTAAAACATACCATCAGCTCAAACACTGTACTGTAAATGATAGTGATGTGTCATTCACATAAGACCGATGCTTGGTAGTGAATCAGAAGAGCCGACTCCCCAATTTCTCATTAGCTCTGCTCACAAACCTGAGGATGGGGCAGAACTGATGGGCAAACCATGCAGCCAATCACACAGGGGGACATGGGATTATACCATTATGTTAAAGCAGAGGGGGAGACAGACGTTCCACCGTGTGTGGGTGGGGTCCAGGTACAGACAGCAAGACGGAGGGAGACAGCGGTGCAGAAACACCTGAACATGAGTGATACCCGTAAAAGAAGCAGCAGGTCCCAGATCAGAGTGCCATCATTGCAATTTGAAAATTACAGTCAGAGCAGGTTCCACCACAAACCTGCAGCCACATATAACAACTGTCCATCCCTTGGTGCAGTTGGAGGAGAGCGGGCAAGCTAGGTCTACTGACCCTGGTGAGTCTGGTCCCAAACCAGCAACAACTGTCGCCGGATCCACCGGCCTCCACAAAACTGCAGCTATAACCCATCCTACTGCAACACACAGCAACATAAGTCAGTGTGTGTGTTCGTCCTGTGTTCCATCAAACGTTTATTTAAAATGTCAAACAAAAGTAAGGATGTTTTTTAACAGGACAAATGCACAAAATAAAGCGATTATAAAGTTTATCATAAAAAGGCTGAAGGCAAAAGGACTCCTCAACACATAAACCATTCATTTTTGCTTATTTAGGATAAAGTATGAGGCTACAAATGATAACAAGTAAAGAGCGGAACTTCCCATCACTAGAATACACCAAAGCAGGTGAGACAGAGAACAGCTGATTCTGCCGGCCTCCCAAATGCACAGTAGAATCATTTACAAAAATACAAAAATAAATTTGAGAATGAAAACTAAAACTGGGGGGGGAACAACCCTCAATATACAAGGCCAAAACTAGAAAAGTGATTTTTTCCATAATTCAGGAGGCTTATAGCTCATTGTAACAACCTGGACACAAGTTACCCTCTCTGTAACTGAAGGCAGACTGCTCCTTCAGCCCAGGAACACCCCCCTTTAAACCAGTCGCCCCTCCCACTAGGAATAATGCTTACAGAGCATAAATATTTTGACATTCTGTCCTCTCTAAACATGGTAAAAATAATAAAATGATCCAGTTAACGTGACCCCAAATCTGCACGTGAGCCAACTATTTACCAACAGTAAATCTCAATGCCTCGTTTTGCCCGTCCAATCCCCGATCGGTGACTGCAGGGAAGAATATGTGCACTACATCAATGAGGGGCAAGTGAAAGTGTAGTGAGACTGCTTTGGTAACGCTAAATGGGAGCGCTAACCGTGTACCCTTGGTTGTGCTAGAGACATGTTTTTTGTTTGTTTTTTTTAAAGCCTGTCATGTTTCACAATTGGAATGATGATCCGAATGCACTGATGTACCAAACATATTTGCTTTTACAAGAACAGCTCTATAAGTTTCTATAGGCTATTCTTGTTAATGTTTCTATTTTTATTTAGTTATTTATGTCAGGTCTGACAGGCAACGAGGAAGGGGCAGAACAAGAGGGGGGGGCAAAAAAAGAAAAAAAAAAGGGGGGGGGACAAACAAAGGGAAGAAAGGAAAAAATAATTGAAGAAAAGTAGATATACACACACACACACTCGCATTCATACACACACACATGCACATACATATACACACATACACACAATTTTATTGTTTGCAGTAATGTGTGTGTATGCACCTCTGTCATGCAATGTACTCAATAACGAGGGCAAGAAACTGCAACCATGCCCCCTGCAATCCAGAGGCGAATAGGGAAGGACCCAGGGGACCCAGGCCATCCACAGCCCAGGAGCTCAGAAGACCTGAGGCCACACATCCGGATGGCAACCGTGCGCACACCCCAGAGGAGGAAGGAGGGAGACCACAGACGGAGCCCCCACGGCCAAGGGGCAAGAGTCCAGAGAGCCAGAGGTGTTGACCAACAGAATCTCTACAACGTATCCATACTACATCCCTTTGTCTAAGACATTGTCTTATTCAATTTAAAGTTTTGCATCATTTGCATTACACTAGGCAAAAGCTGTCTAAGATTTATCCTGGTGCTGATCCAACCTGTATTAGATGTCGTCTGAACCCTGCCTCCACTGGTCACATGTTCTGGGAATGTCCGTCATTATCTCTGGAATCGTATCCTTGATGTTTTTTCACAGATTTGCCATACCAAAATTAATTCTAATCCAACCACTGGTATTTTCGGAGTTTCAGTCGAGAGTATTGTTATCACAAAGCCTCAGGCTAATTTTATTGCTTTTGCTTCACTACAAGCACGGAGGGTTATCCTTCGCCACTGGAAGTCAAGAGCACCTCCATCCTTTTCTGAATGGGTTCAGGAGGTGCTCTCCCTGATTCCATTAGAAAAACTCAGCTACAACAGGAACAAATCCCGTCAGAAGTTTAAGGACACCTGGGGCCCCTTCATTGAGTGTGTTCTTACACTCTCCCTCACTTAGTCATAGTAAAATTGCTCTCAAGGCATAACCTACATGTTATTCACCAGGAGTACTGACCAGATATTTCTTACTCTTAAGCCTGTTTTTGCCTATAGCATGCTGTGTCACTGAATCGTTTTCCACTACACCGAATACTTGCCACTGTAACCCTGCTGTCAGTAGTTATTTACTTATTTATTTTTTTGTTTAAGTTGTTTTTTTCTTGTTTGTTTGTTTTTTCCTTGTTTTCTTGGGGTGAAGAGTGTTGTTCTGGGGTGGGGGGGGCATGTTTTTGCAACCTGTATATAATGTTCAAAAATACTTATAAATAAAGTGTTTAAAAAAAATAGTGGCAAAAATCCCCTAAAGAGTTGTTGAGCTCACCAACACTAAGTGCTGCATACGCTTCGTTTGCACACCCGTCCTGCCATCCACGACCTCCTGCAGAGCTGGAAGCAGGTGGTGCAGGGCTCCGTTTGTGAAGGTGTCTCTGGAAAAGCTGCAGCTTTGTCTGCAGTGAGGTCCGGGGGGTGGGGGGACGTCCCCTTGACATGAGCCGAAGTCCATATGTACAAAGGGAGCGCTGTATGTACACAGAACAGGGCGTCGTGGAGGATTTCGGCTTTCCAGGCTAACTCAGAGTCTCCAGAAGTCGCCGAAGTCACCGGAAAAAGTCACTAAATTTCTCACAAGTTGCTTTTTAGAAAAAAAGAAGCTGGCTGTACTTTGGACACCCTGATCTACAGAGACGTGTAAATGCTGTATTTGTGTGTGCATTTATGTCTGCTGCCCTAAATCAGTGATGGGGCACAAAAAATTCTCAGGAAAACAACAAAGAATCTGAGTCATTAACTCGGACACTAATATCCTCAGATCCTAATCCAATTCTTTAGCAAGTCACAAATACACAACAGTGCCAGTACAGATTGAAAGTTTTTTCACTTTTACTAACATTTGCTTTCACTGCTGCCATCTTAGATCGCTAACTCGGGATTAATGGTGCTGCTCTGACTTTCCAAGTGGGAAATCCAAGTTGGTATCCCAGTTTGGTTTTATTCCTAATCACTGATCATCTGGATTACTAAGTAGAAGATTTATTCCAGTATTAAAACATCTTTGAAAAACCATTTCATAAAAATAAGTTTTGCTTCTCTCTGTATGACATAACAGTAATTAATGCATAATTACATGATAAACTGACAATGAGACTTAATATCACACATGTAGTATAATAAAATGTGTATCACCTTTAATTCAGGTGGGAAAATAGAACAAGCAGTCATAAGTCAGGCTCCAGTTTTTCAGCTAAAACACTGATAACACAGCAGCAAAGATGCTGACGTCAGTTTAATGTGGACTCAAGTGGCGAGAAAGGAAATGTGTTTGTAGCATCCAAAGCAGCAGCGCTTTTTCCTGTAACCACCATTGAACCTTTACTGGAAAACAGCTGCAGGTCTGGATCAACCACCTGATCAACAAGCTCCAGTGAGGAGAAGAATGAACCTTGTAGCTGCTCCATCCACCACGTTTGTTTTACACAGCAAAAATCTACAGTAAAGATCCAGAAGTTGCAATCAAGTATGCAGATGAACTGTTAGCCTAGTCTGACACGATGTTTAAATGAGGCTGAAGGCTAACGGCAGCCTTCCTGCTTCATATGGCAGTGATACCTAATACAGAATCCCTGACATCCTCTGTCACTCCAACCCTCCTTCACTACATCCACGAATCTGTGCTATGGTCTCCTTTTTTGGCAGCTCCATCTTCAACACCCTTTGTCCAATACGTCTACTGCAAGTTCACATTTGCGCCTGTCTTTTGCTCATTCATATTCATGGATTCTGTCTCGCTTCTTCTGACTTTCATTCCTCTTTTCTCCAGAGCATACCTCCACCTCTCCAGACTCTCCTCCACCTGTTCTCTACTCTCAAACTCACTACTCACCACTGTAAACAAGAAAGGGCTCAGAGCTGATCCCTGATGTAACCCCACCCCCACCCTGAACCCATCTATCGCTTCAACTGCACACCTCACCACTGTCTCCCTGTCCTCTTACATGCCCTGCACCACCCTTATCTTCTCTTCTGACCTTCTCTATACTTCTCATCAACACTCTCAAAGCAAGAATTGTATCTGTGGTGTTCTTTCTGGGCATGAAGCCACATTGCTGCTCACTGATTGTCACCAATAATTCTTTGCCACAGCTTCATCAACTTTACACCTTTGTGATTACAACAGCTCTGTACATCACCCTTCTTTTGGGAAATTGGAAGCAGTACACTTTTTCCATTCCTCAGATTAAATGGACTGCCATTATTTAGCACTTTTCCCTCCTTACTTTACACATTCACCTAATCACACATATTTATACAGCATGTAGTAGGAAGCAGTCTGTTGGCTCAACAACTCTGAAGCCAGAAGGAAAAAAGAAAAGGCTCACATGCTTTCTGCTGTATGAATTTGGTTGGATAACAATTCATTGCAATTCAGTTTTATTCATAAAGAGCCAAATCATAGCAACAGTTGCCTAAAGGTGCTTACATTTACCTCAGTGATAACATCATAATTATTATTATCCACAAAAATTTGACCTACGGATAGTTTTTGCCAGACCTGTGGATGATAATCAACATAATATGAGAATCAAAATAACTGAGCTTTATAATAAATGCTTTTAAAAACATATAGATGTTAATAATTGCTGTATGTGTGACGATGTTCATATATATATATATTAGGGGTGGGACTCGATTAAAAAAATTAATCGAATTAATTACAAGCTTTGTGATTAATTAATCGAAATTAACGCGTTAAAGTCCCACCCCTAACATATGTGACATATATTTATATATATATATATATATATATATATATATATATATATATATATGTTAGGGGTGGGACTTTAACGCGTTTATTTCGATTAATTAATTACGGGTAAAATAACGAATTAAAAATTTTAACGCATTTTAATCACACTTTGCACCGTGGAACGTTTCTCAGTGCACGAGTTCCAGGAATACAGATTATATCGACGTACGATGTCAAAAATTCAAACAAACAAACAAACAAACCAACGCGACCGAAAACATAACCTCCTTGGCGGAGGTAAATATACAGAGCTTTGGGTGAGTTGCTAAAATTTTGGCTGCTTTTCACCATATATATCTATATAATATTACAATTATATAGATATATCTATATAATTTTCCAGCCCAATGTGTTCACAAGCTGCCCAATCTGGCAACACTGCGCCATCCACCAACATTTGTCCAAACTGACTAGATTTGTATTTGTGTTATTTTTTTCCATCAGGATTCGGATTCACACAAATACTGTGAATTAATGACCATATTTGCAGTATTATAAATGAAATGGGCTTTGTGCTCTATCAGATTCATTCTGTGGAACATGGGGGAAAAAAACATGGGAGGACATAAAAAAAAAAGAGGCAGTTTTGTAGATCTCGCAAAACTTTTGCGAGATCCCTAGACAGTGGTGTATCTATGTTCATCAGCCTTTACAGTTTTATTGAAAGTGATCACCAGAGGTTTTGAATAAGTAGTCCCAACTATGGACTCCCTGAAGGCTAACATTGAGAGGCTGAGGAGGAGCTTCTTTCTGCAGGCTATTGGGGCCCTGATCAGGACAGGTGATTGACTGCACCCCCCCGCCACACACACACACACACACACACACACACCCACACACACCCACACACACACACACACCACTCATCATTCACTGACCCTCCCACTGACCTTGACAATCATGTTACACTATTTGCACTAAACTTTTTCCACAGTATTATGCACCCTACACCCACTCCCACAATGTTCCCTGTATATATTATATTTTAGTGTAAATACTTGTTACATTCTAGTGTATACTATGTATAATAGTAAATATATACTATGTATATTTTGTTACATTTTATATTAGGGGTGGGACTTTAACGCGTTAATTTCGATTAATTAATTACGGGGAAATTAACGCGTTAAAAATTTTAACGCATTTTAATCGCACTTTGCACCGTGGAACGTTTCTCAGTGCACGAGTTCCCGGCATACAGATTATATCGACGCACAATGTCCAAATTAGGGGCCGCATCCTGTGAAGGACCCGGCCCACGTCTTTCGCAGCCCACGAACACCACAAAGGCCGGAAGTGAGCGGCTAGCCTTCATATCAGCTGCCGTCACCTCTGCGTAGCTCATGTCGCCTAGCAACCGTGAGTGCGAAGCACAGCTGTGTAAAAACAGCTGTTAAACGGAGAACGAACTTTTTCTCCTTTTTGTGGTTTAATTTTAAGTCTTTAATTCAAAATAAGCTGTTAAAACAAGCATAACACATTTCAACATCAAGGAATACAGCTGAGAGAATGATTAATTTTCAACTATATTAAGTGAGACATTGATGTTGAATAAAACTATCCAGTTATGATGCTGAACTTTAATGTCAGGAGTTTGCTTATCACAGGAGAACTTCCACCCTTCATTGGTCTGTGTAGTAGACTGGTGGGAAAATAAACAACATTTTGAAGTTTAAGCTTATGTATATTGATTTATTCATCAACTAAACTTAAATTAATATTTCTCATGTCAAATATTGAAATGCGATTAAAATGCGATTAATTTCAATTAATTAATTACAAAGCTTGTAATTAATTTGATTAATTTTTTTAATCGAGTCCCACCCCTATTTTATATATATTTTGTTACTTTTTATATATTTTATTTTGACTATATCTTGTTAAGCCTTCCACCTCTATTTTTCATCAATGCACATTTTGATTGATCATTCTATTTCTCTCTTCTTGTGCTATAGTGTAAGAGTAGTCGTCAAACCATTTCACTGCTAGTTGTACCCTGTATGACCATGCATGTGACAAATAAACTTTGATTTGATTTGATCTGAATTTAGAATGTAAGGGAACATTTGTAACCTTTTTCAGATGGTGGACAATACCAGGCACACCATTTGTCCTGAGTTAAGTCTGCTACAGTATCTTGCAAGGAAACAGACTCTGAATTATGTTTGAATGATAGGAAACAAAACTATTCTAGTACATTTAAATGTAGACTTTAAATCATGCAGTTTTAAAAGCATGAGTTTGTCGTCATTGCTTCCCTTTCCAACTCTATTCACTGGTACTCAAAGGTCTGCTAATAGCAGTAGAATTGAGCTCTGGATTTGGACCCAGGACTTGACTCAGGACCACCATGGAATCACCAGTTCCCAACAGAGAGAATATCTAGACATATTCAGTAATATATTATGGCAATGGAATCAGAAAATGCTGAAGATATGATGGGTTAGCAGTTGAATTTTTACACATTCTATCACAGAATTTACTCCATTAATTATAGTTATTGTCACTGGACTAAGAAATTACACACACACACACACACACACACACACACACACACACACACACACACACACACAAAAGACTGTACACTGGAGATAATAATTGTTTGATCCTGGGCTGAATTTGAATGTTTGCTCACTTCCGAAGAAGTAAACAATCTCTAATGTTTATGTTAGTTTCATTTTGAATATAGAGAGAGACAAAATATCAACCAAAAATCCAGAAAAAAACACATTACATAAAAGTTATACATTTATTTGCATATCATAGAGTGAAATATGTATTTGATCCCCTACAACCCAGCCATAATTCTGGCTGTGTAACCATGTGGCACACAGATTGTAATCAATCAAGCAATCATTCAGCCAAAAACAGTTACTCCTGATCTCTACTTGTTAAGTGTATTAAGCACACCGGTCCACAGAATCAATTTTTTTTCCATTCCAACCTTTCCACCATCATGGGCAAGACCAAAGAGCTGTCAAAGGACGTCAGGGACAAGACTGTAGACATGAACGAGGCTGGAATGGGCTGCAAGACAAGAAGCTTGGTGAGAAGGTACAGAAACATAGTGCTATATTTACAAAACATGCTTCTATGAATGGGCATGAATGGATGAATGAGGCATGTTGTATAAAAGTACTTTTAGTGCTTTAGTTGAAAAGCGCTAAATAAGAACCAGTCCATTTACCAATGTGACAATCACTGGTGTGATTATTCTGAAATGGAAGAAATATAGATTGACTTAATCTGGAGCTCCATGCAAGATTTTCTTTCATGGCGTGAGGATGATCATGAGAAAGGTGATGGATTAGTCCAAATCTACATAGGAGGAGCTTGTTAATGATCTGAAGGCAGTCACCAAGAGCACTGAAGGTAACATACTACACCATAATGGACTGAAATCTTGCAGCACCTGCAAGGTCCTCCTGCTCAAGAAGGTGCGTGTACAGGCCTGTCTTAAGTTTGCCAGTGAACGTCTAAATGATTCAGAGAGGGCTTGGGAGAAAGTGCTGTGGTCAGAGGAAACCAAAATCAAGCTCTGCGAGTTTCCAAGTGGCAGCCAAGAAACCTAGTTAATTTTTGCCTAATACATTATATTTAAAATTTTTGTTTCAGTTTTTTGTGTTTTAAGAAAAACCTTAAAAAACCTGACATTTTAGGAGGGTGACATAAAGGCATCAACTTGACCCGCCATGTATGGAGGAAGCGGAAAGCTGTGTATGACCCAAAGAACACCATCCCACATTCCACAGAGGTGGAAATATTATGCTTTTGGGCTGTTTTTCTGCTAAGGGTACAGGATGACTTCACCACATTGAGGGGCCAATGGACAGGGGCGTGTACCATAAAATCTTGTACGAGAACCTCCTTTCCTCAGCTGGAACACTGAACATGGGTTGTGGATGGGTCTTGACTGACTATGAATAAAAATGTACTGCAAAGGCAACAGAGGAGTGGCTGAAGATGAAGCACACAGTGGTCAAGGAGTGGTCTAGCTACTCTCTAGACCAGGGGGATTCAAATAAAATTTAAAGAGGTCCAGTCAGACAAAATTTGGTGGAGTTTGATGTTGGTGGTTTTCCACCTGAAAAGTGTTTTGTCATTACTGATTTTAAAGCATTATTGTAAATGGACTGTTCTCATAACTATTTTCTTCTCTACATGAGCACACAAACATACAGCACGTCTCGATCATCTATTCTTGCACGTGTTCATACAAGCACAAGTGCTGACATCCACATAATAAAATTAACAATATCAACAATAATTTTGTTCATCACAACCAAACAGTAACCTAGACTGAGACTGTGGTAGATTTGTCTATAAAATATGTAATACCTAATTAGTAATCTAATTGTGGCTACACCCACAGCTGTTCACTAACCTCCTGTGAAGAAGTGTAACAATGATACCACAGTGACCCCCCCCCCCCCCCCCCCCCCCCCCCAATCTATTTGGTTTCAATAGAAGCCCAGAAAATTCGGTTACTTAAAGCAGTCTAGCTCTCATCATTAGTTGGTTGTTTTCAGCAACTTTATTGCCAACTAAACTGTGAAAAACAAAACTATTGCTCTGCTTTGCTTCCCTTCATTGTTCCTGACATACTTCCACTGAAGCTGCCGCTCTGTCTCTCACTCACAAACAGCTCGCTGAGTTTGACCCAAAGTGGGCTCACCCTGACATTTCCCTCTCCTCTAATGCTCTTTAAATGGGCTGCAGGCCAATAGGAGTCTTGTATGACTCCACAGGTAGCCATTATAAAGCAAAGAGCAAAACCAGAGGGCAGTTTCCTGCTCAGTCTTTTTACCTTGCTTGAACTGACTGCCATCTCATTTCTAGTCTCTGTTAGAATAGATAAACGCTTAACTGTTTTTCTATGTATCACAATGTGTTTATCATAAACATGCACATGGAAAGCAGGTAACGCCTGTTTCCTGAGGACACACACACACACACACACACACACACACACACACATACACATACATGATTACATCATGTGCCGTGAGTGATGTTGTTACCTGAGCTTTGTGTAAACTCACATGATGCTAAAATAAAAGAGCCAAGCAGGAAGAAGGTTCAGACTCTCCCTCAGACATACACACACACGCGTGTTGGCTGACTGAGACTCTCCCTGCAGGTTAAAAGATCAACTACGGGTTTCTGTGTCTTTCTTTATTTAACGGTGGTCCGAACCTAACAGTCTCCCTAATCCTTAATATAAACACTCATTTTATCTCAGCTGTTCGTGGCTCTCCAGAGTTTTCCTACACATAAAAATGAATTATTTTATTTGACAGTTCCTATTTAGCAGCAAAGTCCAAAGTTTCAAATCACAAACACATTTAGCTCTCAGTGACCTGCTAAACTTTTAAATCCCTCTTAATGTGTTGTTTTGTTTTTAACCCTAACACATGGGAGCGTGGATACACACGTCTGTTTTCTTTGGTGTGTGTTCCTTTGTGATGCTGTTGAATTGTGTAAGTTTATACTAAATGCATGTTGGATTTTTGTGTTTATTTTTTGCACATAGCTGAGGAAATGCAGTCCATAAATTTATTAAAATAACTAATTACATTCAATTAGCCTAAAAATGTGTGTTCCCAAAACAAAAAATAAAGAGTGTTTCCACAAACAAAATCATGTTAGGAAGCATGGGTGGGCTGATTATTAATTTTATTTGAAAAGCAGTGGCAGGTAAGGGTTAGCACACTTTGACCTGTTTAACGTGTTACAAAAATTAATTAGGAAGTTTATCAGCGTGCAGAGTTCTGCCCCAACAAAACGAGGAGCACTTTATGTTTTTTATAAGCTTGTTTCTTTAACTTTCAAATGTAATGAAACATTTTCAATCAGTTTTTTCTTCCTCTCAGTTTAAACTGCTTTCTGTTGGTCAGATTTACTGATTCAATTTTTTTTCAATTCAATTTTATTTATATAGCGCCAAATCACAACAAACTGTCCCCTCAAGGCGCTTTGTATTGTGGGTAAAGACCCTACAATAATACAGAGAAAACCCAACAGTCAAAACGACCCCCTATGAGCAGCACTTGGTGACAGTGGAAAGGAAAAACTCCCTTTTAACAGGAAGAAACCTCCAACAGAACCAGGCTCAGGGAGGGGGGGTCATCTGCTGCGACCGGTTGGGCTGAGGGGAGAGAAAGACATGCTGTGGAAGAGAGCCAGAGATTATTATCAATTAATGATTAAATGCAGAGTGGAGTATAAACAAAGTAAATAAGGTGAATGAGAAACAGTGCATTATGTGAACCCCCCAGCAGCCTAGGCCTATAGCAGCATAACTAAGGGATGGTTCAGGGTCACCTGATCCAGCCCTAACTATAATCTTGATCATAAAGGAAAGTTTTAAGCCTAATCTTAAAAATAGAGAGGGTGTCTGTCTCCCGAATCCAAGCTGGAAGCTGGTTCCACAGAAGAGGCGCCTGAAAGCTGAAGGCTCTGCCTCCCATTCTACTCTTAAGTATCCTAGGAACCACAAGTAAGCCAGCAGTCTGAGAGCGAAGTGCTCTGTTGGGGTGATATGGTACTATGAGGTCTTTGAGATAAGATGGTGCCTGATTATTTAAGACCTTGTAGGTGAGGAGAAGAATTTTAAATTCTATTCTAGATTTAACAGGGAGCCAATGAAGAGAAGCCAATATGGGAGAAATCTGCTCTCTCTTTCTAGTCCCTGTCAGTACTCTAGCTGCAGCATTTTGGATCAGCTGAAGGCTTTTCAGGGAGCTTTTAGGACAGCCTGATAATAATGAATTACAATAATCCAGCCTAGAAGTAATAAATGCATGAATGAGCTTTTCAGCATCACTCTGAGAAAGGATGTTTCTAATTTTAGAAATATTGCGCAAATGCAAAAAAGCGGTCCTACATATTTGTTTAATATGTGCATTGAAGGACATATCCTGGTCAAAAATGACTCCAAGATTTCTCACAGTGTTACTGGAGGCCAAAGTAATGCCATCCAGAGTAAGTATCTGGTTAGACACCATGTTTCTAAGATTTGTGGGGCCGAGAACAAGAATTTCAGTTTTATCTGAATTTAGAAGCAGGAAATTAGAGGTCATCCAGGCCTTAATGTCTTTAAGACATTCCTGCAGTTTAATTAATTGATGTGTGTCATCTGGCTTCATTGATAGGTAAAGCTGAGTATCATCTGCATAACAATGAAAATTGATGCAGTGCTTTCTAATAATACTGCCTAAGGGAAGCATGTATAATGTAAATAAAATTGGTCCTAGTACAGAACCCTGTGGAACTCCATAATTAACCTTAGTGTGTGAAGAAGACTCCCCATTTACATGAACAAATTGGAGTCTATGAGATAAATATGATTCAAACCACTGCAGTGCAGTACCTTTAATACCTATAGCAAGCTCTAATCTCTGTAATAAAATGTTATGGTCAACAGTATCAAAAGCTGCACTGAGGTCCAACAGGACAAGAACAGAGATGAGTCCACTGTCAGAGGCTCTAAGAAGATCATTTGTAACCTTCACTAATGCTGTTTCTGTACTGTGATGAATTCTGAAACCTGACTGAAACTCTTCAAATAAACCGTTCCTCTGCAGATGATCAGTTAGCTGTTTTACAAGTACTCTTTCAAGAATCTTTGAGAGAAAAGGAAGGTTGGAGATTGGCCTATAATTAGCTAAGACAGCTGGGTCAGTGATGGCTTTTTAAGTAGAGGTTTAATTACAGCCACCTTGAAGGTCTGTGGTACATAGCCAACTAATAAAGACTGATTGATCATTTTTAAGATTGAAGCATCAATAATTGGAAAGACTTCTTTGAACAGTCTAGTAGGAATGGGATCTAATAAACATGTTGCTGGTTTGGAGGAAGTAACTATTGAAGTTAACTCTGAAAGATCAACTGGAGCAAAAGGGTCTAAACAAATACCAGCAGTGCTGAAAGCAGCCGAACATGAAGAATAATCTTTGAGATGGTTATGAATAATTTTTTCTCTAATGTCTAAAATTTTATTTGTAAAGAAATCCATGAAGTCACTACTAGTTAACGTGAAAGGAATACTCGGCTCTACAGAGCTCTGACTCTTTGTCAGCCTGGCTACAGTGCTGAAAACAAACCTGGGGTTGTTCTTATTTTCTTCAATTAACGATGAATAGTAAGATGTCCTAGCTTTACGGAGGGCTTTTTTATAGAGCAACAAACTCTTTTTCCAGGCTAAATGAGCATCTTCTAATTTAGTGAGACGCCATTCCCTCTCCAGCTTTCGGGTTATCTGCTTTAAGCTGTGCATTTGTGAATTATACCACGGAGTCAGGCACTTCTGATTTGAAGCTTTCCTTTTCAGAGGAGCCACAGTATCCAAAATTATACGCAGTGAGGATGTAAAACTATTGACGAGATAATCGACCTCACTGGGAGCAGAGTTTAGGTAGCTGCTCTGTACTGTGTTGGCACTGAAGAGCATAACAATGAAGGAATTAGATCCTTAAACTTAGTTACAGCACTTTCAGAAAGACTTCTACTGTAATAAAACTTATTCCCCACTGCTGTGTAATCCATTAAAGTAAATGTAAATGTTACTAAGAAATGATCAGACAGGAGGGGGCTTTCAGGGAATACTGTTAAGTCTTCAGTTTCTATGCCATATGTCAGGACAAGATCCAGAGTATGATTAAAGTGGTGGGTGGGCTCCTTTACATTTTGAGAGAAGCCAATTGAATCTAACAATAGATTAAATGCAGTGTTGAGGCTGTCATTCTCAGCATCTACATGGATGTTAAAATCACCCACTATAATTATTTTATCTGAACTGAGCACTAAATCAGATAAAAAGTCTGAGAAATCAGACAGAAACTCTGAGTAGGGACCAGGTGGACGATAGATAATAACAAATAAAACAGGTTTTTGATTTTCCCAATTAGGATGGACAAGACTAAGAGTCAGGCTTTCAAAAGAATGAAAACTTTGTCTGGGTCTTTGATTAATTAATAAGCTGGAATTGAAGATTGCAGCTAATCCTCCTCCTCGACCTGTGCTTCGAGCATTCTGACAGTTACTGTGACTCGGGGGTGTTGATTCATTTAAACTAACATATTCATCCTGCTGTAACCAGGTTTCTGTAAGGCAGAATAAATCAATACGTTGATCAATTATTAAATCATTTACTAATAGGGACTTGGAAGAGAGAGACCTAATGTTTAACAATCCACATTTAATTGTTTTATTCTTTGGTGCAGTTGATGAAGCTGTATTATTTATTGTTTTTGAATTTTTATGCTTAAATAGCTTTTTGCTGATTTTAGCTTTGGTTTTTGGTGGTCTGGGAGCAGGCACCGACTCTATGGGGATGGGGTTTTGGGGGGATGGCAGGAGGAGAGAAGCTGCAGAGAGGCGTGTAAGACTGCAACGCTGCTTCCTGGTCTCAACCCTGGGTAGTCAGGTTTTAGGAGGGTTAAAAAATTTGGCCAGATTTCTAGAAATGAGAGCTGCTCCATCCAAAGTGGGATGGATGCCGTCTCTCCTAACAAGACCAGGTTTTCCCCAGAAACTTTGCCAATTATCTATGAAGCCCACGTCATTTTTTGGACACCACTCAGACAGCCAGCGATTCAAGGAGAACATGCGGCTAAACATGTCGCTCCTGGTCTGATTGGGGAGGGGCCCAGAGAAAACTACAGAGTCCGACATTGTTTTTGCAAAGTTACACACCGTGTCAATATTAATTTTAGTGACTGACTCAGGACCACTGTGTGCGTGTGTGTGTATGTGTGAGTATGTATGTGGGGGTGTGTGTCTGTGTGTGTGTGCGTGTGTGTGCGTGCGTGTGTATGTGTGCGTACGTGCGTGTGTGTGTGTGTGTATGCGATATTTGTTGTCCTTTGTATGCATGTGGGGTGTGTGTTGTGTCCTGTTTGCAGTGGGGGCAGTGGGTGCCGGCCTGGAGTACGGTGGCGTCCTGGGGGTGCGGTCACTTCAGGCCCTGGACCTGCCTTCCCTGGGCTGCGGGGGGGTGTAGGGAACTGGGGTGCCTAGTGAGCCAGTAGCTAGCTGGCTCTCTTCCTCCGGGGGGTAGTCCTCTGCCTCCCGGTCATATTTATCCTGGCCCCTCCCCTCCTCCCACTCAGTTTAACATCACATTATGCACACATAGGTTCTCGGGGGTGGGGGGCTCATGCTGCAGTGAGTAGGGCCATCACCTCGGCTCTGCTCGCTGTGCTGCGTGATGTCCCACTCCTCCTTTTTTAATTGCATTATACAGCTCACAACACATCATAGTACATATAGGGCCTTGGGGGGCAGGTGTGTCACACAGTGGTTAGTGGGTGGCACTGCTGAGGCTGCCCCACTTGTCTGTTCACTACTGCCTGCACCTCAATTTTATTTACATTTTAGACATTGAGGGCCTTGGGGGGACAGTGTGGATGGGCGCTGCTATTCAGTGCTCATATTACATCTGTCCCTCCAATTTTAAAAGCACTGTAGTTTTCACACAGCCATACACATTCTTCTCAGTACATACATTCACATCACCCCCCCAACACGCTGAGTGGGAGGAGGGGGCGGGCGGGCCTTCTCACACCCCAGTTCCATGCACCCCGCCTGGGATGGGGACTGGCTCATTGTTCGGGGCTGGGTTGGCTGCTTCCCTGGGTTGCCGCTGGCTTGGTGCTGGTACCCGCTCTCCCACATTAGGTGTCCATGTATGTTACATGTGCGTATGCATGAGTGTGTGACTGGTGCATGCGGATGTGCGTGCGTGTGTATGTGCGTGTGTGTACATGAGGGAACGACTGGTACGTGTGTGTGTGTGTGTACGTGCGTGCTTGTGAGAGTGTGTGTGTGTGGACAGCTGGGCCTGGGTTAGTGGCTTGCCAAGCCTTGGCACCTGTGGGACACGGAGGGTGGGAGTTACCCCTCCCTACCGCTCCACGCTGCTCCCCACTGGTCGTCACTGCCGCCCCTGGGGTGTGGGTGCCCGTGGGTCCCGGGGTGTGTGGCCGGATGTCTCGGCATGGTTTTTGGCCTGCTCCCTTGGCGGCCGTGACCTGGGGGTGGCTTGGGCCTCTTTGGCGCGTGGGGGGGCTCTGCCGGGTGTCGGGCTGCTCTCGGGCGCTTGTGGCCTCGGGGGCCGCGTGCCTGGCTCGTGCTGGGGGTGCCGGCCTGCCGGGGGGGGTGGGCTGCCCGTCATCTCTGGCTCTCTGGACTCTAGCCCCTGGATTGTGGGGGTTCCGTCTGTAGCCTCCCTCCTTCCTCTTCTGGGGAGTGTACGCGGTTGCCATCGGGATGTGTGGCCCCAAGTCTTCTGAGCTCCTGGGCTGTGGATGGCCTGGGTCCCCTGGGTCCTTCCCTATCTGCCTCTGGATCGCGGGGGGCATGGTTGCAGTTTCTCGCCCTCATTATCGAATACATTGCATGACAAAGGCGCATACATACACATTACTACAAACAATAATCTTGTGTGTGTGTGTGTGTGTGTGTGTGTGTATGTAGGTGCATATGGGTGTGTGTATGGATGTGTGTGTGTGTGTGAGTATATCAACCCCTTTTATTTTTTATTTTATTTTTTTTTCTATCTCCTTTCTTCCTTTTCTCCCCCCCCCCCCCCCTTTTCTCCCCCCCACCTCTTGTTCTTGCCCCTTCCTTGTTGCCTGTCAGACTTGGCATGAATAACTAAATAAAAAGATAAATAAATAAAAATAAAATTGCAAACATTAACAAGAAGAGCCTATAGGAAACATATAGAGCTGTTCTTGTCAAAGCAAATAAGTTTGGTACATCAGTGCATTCGGATCATCATTCCGATTGTGAAAGATGCCAGACATGACAGGCTAAAAAAAAAAAAAAAAAAAAAAAAAAAAAAAAATTTTAGTGACCTCCGATTGGCGTAACCGGGTGTCATTACTGCCGACGTGAATAACGATCTTACCAAATCTACGATTAGCCTTAGCCAGCAGTTTCAAATTTCCATGAATGTCGCCTGCTCTGGCCCCTGGAAGACATTTGACTATGGTCGCCGGTGTCTCTAGCTTCACGTTTCTCAAAACAGAGTCACCAATAACCAGAGTTTGTTCCTCGGCGGGTGTGTCGCCGAGTGGAGAAAAACGGTTAGAGACGTGAACAGGTTGGTGGTGTACCCGGGGCTTCTGCTTAGGACTACGCTTCCTCCTCACAGTCACCCAGCTGGCCTGTTTTCCCTGCTGCTCGGGATCTGCTGGGGGGGAGCTAACGGCGGCTAAGCTACCATGGTCCGCACCCGCTACAGGGGCCTGGCTAGATGTAGGATTTTCCAGGGTGCGGAGCCGAGTCTCCAGTTCAGAAAGCCTGGCCTCCAGAGCTACAAACAGACTACATTTATTACAAGTACCGTTACTGCTAAAGGAGGCCGAGGAGTAACTAAACATGTGACACCCAGAGCAGGAAAGTGCAGGAGAGACAGGAGAAGAAGCCATGCTGGTAGTGAGTCGGCTAAGGGCTAAGCTACTAGCTGAGCTAAGCTAGCGAATTTCTAAAAACAAAATAAAGTGAGTAATGTGAATACAGGTGATTCAGCAAAGAGTATGCTATTTAAAGTAGGTGAAGATTACACTAAAATATGTTATTATCCAGATAAATCGAGTTATACAGATATAACAGCTAACAGACAGCAAAACACTGTGCTCCGAAACAGGAACAGGAAGTGATACAATACCGCAGTGAGAGCCAACACCAAGGTCAGGCGCAAGAGGTCCGCCAGATGCCCGTGTTATACTGCTTAGCTCATCATTTTTTGCTCCACTGTTAGACTGCTTCCTGAACAGTTAACAGACAGCACAGAAGACTTTTTAGTACACATTATTATTAATGTTTATTAGCATTTTTAGTTAAAGCTTAAAATCAAAGATCAACTTTCACAAAATGCTGTTGCTTACTCACACCAAGCTGACCACACACACTGTGGGGGTTTGTTGTAATTGGCACACATTATTTTAGACCTGGTTTGACCCCCATGAGAAGGTTCTCAGCTGGAACGAGTAGAATAGACTAGAACTGCTGCTTTTCTACTCTGTTTTAGCACTCTCTGACTACAAGCCTCATTCAGATACACTTTCATCTATCACCAAACATTTTTTAGCCTATCATTCACACTCAAATGGATGAGTCGTGGACAGCTCAGGTTCACCACCTTGCCCAAGGATACCTTGGTGTTTGGTGGTTTGATCCCTGGCTCCCATCAGTCTCGTAGATGACCTGCTCTACCTCCTGAGCCACAGCCAGAACAGGCTCCACTTGAATAACACTGATGGATATGCCCTATTCTGGAAAGAAAACAGGTGCCCTAGGTTGATCTTCACTACATATACGGTTCAAGTCAGGTGAGTTGGCCAGCTAGTCAAATGGTAAATGGACTGGTTCTCATAGAGCACTTTTCTATTCTTCTTGAGCACTCCAAACACTTTATAAAACACACCTCAGTCACACAAACGCAACTAAGTGCTTTTTGAAAATCACACTCCAAAAGCCCAAACAGGTGTGCTTAGGTGGCTGTGGCCTCGAGCACAATGATAGCAAACTGTTTGGTTGCAGTTTGGTCACTGTGAGCAGGTGCTAAGTCTCCATAAAGCTCATAGGTGATGAAGCCATGAAGCTGACAGAAGTACAAAGTGCTCTAAATTGTCGTGGTAATAAACACCATCACCTGAAGATGACATGTAGCACCACTGAGCAACAGTCCACTTCGTTTTCCTTTAGCCCCGCTGATGCACTTCTGTAGCCCCTTTCCTAAAGACGCCTTTGCATGGTGGCTCTTGACCACCTATAGTCAACTTGTTGTGAAGCTCTCCAAAGTTCTTGAAGCTATTTTTTGACCTTTCTATTATGCTTCAATACACCACGCTCCATACAAACAGCCAGTAACGACCTTCTGTGTGTTTCCAGCCTTGTGGAGGGTGTCAGTTTCTGTCATCTGTACAACTGTTAAGTCAGCAGTCTTTCCCATGACTGCAGTGACATGTACTGAATTAGACAGAGATATGCAGAATCATTTGATATTAAGTTACTGAAATCTGGGGCGCTTGGGTGACTTAGTGGTGAAGCCAGCGACCACATACACATGCCGCATTGCGGTGCGGGTTCGCATCCCGGCCCGTCGCCAATTTGCCTGCGTGTCTTCCCCTGTATCTTTCCCCCATTTCCTGTTTCTCTCTGCTGTCAATAAAAGCTGCTGTGGCCAAAAATGCAAAAGAAAAAAAAGTTACTGAAATTTGAGCTTTTCTGGGATGTCTGAGTTTCATGAGTTATGGAACCTCTAATCATCAAACAAAAACAAAAACAGGCTTGAAATATTTCGTGTCGTGTAACATGAAAGTTCACCTTTTTTTAAGATGCACTTGAATTTATACCCAACAACCTTCCACCTGATTTCTTTGTTAACTGTTAACAGCCAGAAACATCTGCCATAACTTTCTTACTCATCACATTTTGGAGCATCAGAACCAGAACCAGCTGAGAGGCTCTCAGACATCTGCTGGATGTTCACAAGGGTTTGATACCAAAGTGCTCTTTGGATCAGTGTGCATGATGTGATGAATGCATGAGGTGAAGGGATGTGGTTTGACCACAACATCAAAATTGCAGGTTGTATTACAGAAATGTTGTGATATCATATATCTTGACTGGAAAGAATTTACATAAATGGATATGATGTTTGCTTAATTTAACTTTCACTGGCATTATCGTCTTCTTGCTCCTTGTTGTACACTATGTTTGTAAGTTAGTATTCATGTCTTTATGGATGTCGTACAGGATTTGGAATGCTACAACATAACTCTCATGATAAAATTTCATTGTCATTAATCTGGTCCCATCATCTTAACTCATTATCTCCTCTTTCCCCCCCTAAAAACTCTTTCCATCCATCCATCAGTTCCTCTTTTCCACCTTCCATCAGCATTGTGCCAGGGGTCATGGTAATAAAACTCAGGACTTATGATGTAATTATTTTTACATACATTTCAATTTAAATGCTAATGGGCCTGGTAGTTATTAGGTATAATAGACAACACACATACACATGTATTCTCCTATATGGGAGCCAACATATCTACAGTACGCACCCACATGCAGATGGATGGTGACAGTCACATATACATGCACACACACACACACACACACACACACACACACACACACACACACACACACACACACACACACACACACACCTATTAATAAGATGAAATTCCCTAATTATAATTAAGTCTGTGATAGCTGGCCAGTCGTCTCAGTCATTAGTGTGACTACATTTCCCTTAGGTAATTATGAACATATTTCAACCCTGTGATTAAAAGATGATTCCTGATTTTTCTTCTGCTGCTTTAAGATAATGGGGCTAAAGAACATGGTCCCAAGGGTTTTACTTTAACAGTCCTCGCCTCCTTTAACTTTATCTGAGTGTTACTGACTCAGATGTACCTCTGTCTTCACTGACCCCCTGGTCTGGGTGTATTTCTGTCTGACATAGTACTCCCATGGATACGAAGTACATTAGTACTACCAGTCTGATCGATCCTCCAGGGCCTCAAGAAGCTCATAACCAGTCCCCAGATATGCTTCAGGCTGCTGATAGCTGAGTCACAAGCACTGAGGGAGCGAGTGAAGGAGGGCTGACAATTTTGGCTTCTTCCTAGGAGGCACTACACTTCCATCCATCACACAAAGAAGCCTGTCAGAAGCCCTGATAAGCCTTCAGACTGCACCTTGAAGGGCATGAGACATCTTTGCTAGAAGCAGAGATAGAGCAGCAGTATCTGTGGTAGCCTTCATGCTGGATACACCTTTACTATCTGAGGGGGGAAGTGCTGAAATTGGGATGTTTTAGACAACACAATTTGATTTTGACACATTAAATTGCAGACTGCTGCTAATAGCAGTTTAAAAAATAGGAACTACAGCTTACTTTGGTTGTCAGCTTATACACATGTTGTTTGTATGTTTTTGTAATACTAAATATGGGTTCTATGCAGGTTTATCATATGTAATGCATAAACAGTGTATGTTTGAGTACACGGATGGATACTATCCTAGCATTCAGTGCACTTAAGAAACAGTCAGCTGTATTTTTAATACAGATTTATTAACTCATTTTCAATGTAAATTATTATTCCTAAGGCAGTCAGACATTAGATTAGCTATAAACAATAAAATTAGAGTTCTGTTGTGTTCAAAATTCCTTTTTATGACAGCAGTGCCATTGCTACTGACACTGAAAACTGTCTTTAAAAGCAGTGATTATGCCAAACTGCACTGAAGTCAGTCACCTGATGAGCCAAAGGAAGACAATCAGACATGTTCTGTATCCAAACATGTACACATCTCTGTACCCAACACTTCAGAGGAGCAAAGTTAGAACTGAGTTTGACCTGAAAATATGGCAAATCCTCACATCAGTCATATTCAAGGCATGCCTGTTACATGTAATCCTACTGTAATTACCAGTGAATAATCAAACTGAATGCATATATATTTATGAATGCTGTGCTTCAAAGGTGCTGTGGTGGTTCAGTGCTTAGCACTGTTGCCTCACAGCCAAAAGTGTCATGTTCTGCTGTGGCAGGCGAGGCCGTGGACCCCAAAGCAGGACTCGAGTAAGCAAGAGTAAATTAGACTTAGTTTTATTCATGAGTGCAAAGCAAGGCAGGACTGGGCGGGAGCCAGTGGTGCAAAATAACTAAACTTGACTCAAACTAAGGCATAAACATGAGCACAGGGCAGGGACAGCTGGTAACAGTGATGACCGAGACAATGACAGGAGCACTGAGGTGAATACTGACGAGGACGCGACAACAAGCAGGGGAAGCTCAGGACTTAAATAAATGAGGGCGGATGAGTGGACACATCGGGGGAACACAGGTGAACAACGTGGAACTAATAATAAAGGGGACGCAAACTAGAACACAACACACAGGGAACACAGGACTGTCAAAATAAAACAGGAAGTCAGACAAAGAAACCAAGACATGGACTAGACACTGCACACAGGGAAACACCTGAAATCATAACCTGAAACACAACCAGGAACAGAAAGAAAGGAAGCTGTAAGGAAAACACAAGTCAAAAATAATTACAAACCAACACACTGGGTCAAAGGACCCAGGACACAAAGGTTGTGGTTCAAATTTAGGCTCTGTGGAGTTTTCATGTTCCATAGAGAAGATGGCAGGATGGACGCAAGACAGCCATGAAAATTAATTTTTGCATACACAGTAAAATACAGTGAAGTGTGAATGCAGGACAGAGTGCACGGCACTCCAACCCGTGCAGAAGCTGCGTGTCACCGACAGAGACGTAACATCTTCTGTTTGACGAGTAAATGGATTGGTACGTATATGATCCTGTTCTGCTCTATTTGAACACTCACAGCTCTTTCTTACTGTGAGCCTCATTCACACAACCTTTCTTTTTAAATCTAGCACACACTCACACTCTGCATGCATCAGGGGTCACTCAAGGTTCACTATCTTGCCAAAACATATATTATATAGCGCTTTTCTACTCAGTCAGAGCACTCAAAGCGCTTACACAACATGTTTACATTTACCCATGCACTCACATTCATACAAGCACTTCCATGTTTGCTAAGCTAAGTGCTTTTAATTAACTAACATTCACACACATTCATACTCTGACAGGACGGTCGGAGAGCAACTTGGGGTTAAGTATCTTGCCCAAGGATACACTGGCATGTAGCCTGGAGTAGCCAGGAATCGAACCGCTGACCTTCCGATCAGTAGGTGACCTGCTCTACCTACTGAGCTACAGCCACCCAATATGCAGAATAGACGAGCCAGGGATAGACTCACTGACCTTTTGATTAGCAGACAACCCACTCCAGCTCATGAGCCACGGCTGCCCCACTCACCAAAGCACTACAAAGCATCTGAGATGTAATTCAGTGCAACAGTTTGGTATCAGCGTGCTGTGGTCAGCTGTAAAATACTGCAACCAAATGTGATCAAAAGTCTTGGAGCATTCACCTACTCCTTAAAAAGAGTATGTGTTACACTAAGAAATCTGTTTACATTCTGTAGTCTAAATCTAGTCTAAATCTAGTCTAAATCTAGTCTAATGTGTAACGGAAACTTTGATAAACTACACTTTAAAACTGTCTTTAAAACTTATTGAGCAAAAAGTTCATTTTATGTTGCATTGTCTGGTGGAAGGATCATCATCAATTTTGACAGAAAATTAGTGAATATGTAAGATTTAAACCACACTTTAGACATATTTCACAGATTGTTTTTATAGTGCAGACAGTGACCAGAGTTCCTGTATTAATTCCATTCATTTTATTGTATTTGGTAAATAGGTTCCTTTGTAACAGGAAAAAACACTCTGAGCAGCTATTCAGTTTATCCAATAACCCTGAAAAAATGTCTAAAATAGTGTCACCTTTGGAAATGTTGTGGTGTATTTCTTTTACTCTCTCAGTCAGAGCTGGGGAGGTGACCGTGACCACCTGACCACCTCCAAAGAAAATACAGAAGCACTGATGTTCCTTGAATTTTCTTTGACTGATTATCACAGCACAAATGTAGCCACACACACACACACACACACACACACACACACACACACACACACACACACACACACACACACACACACACACACAGCTGACAGGAGTAGTAATCAACTTTGGTATGTCCAGGATGAATGGTTGTCCAGGGAACAGGCAGAAATAAAGAATCAGGCAAGGAAACAAGAAGGATGGCGAGACCAAAGGAGGGGCCGTGTGTGTGTGTGTGTGTGTGTGTGTGTGTGTGTGTGTGTGTGTGTGTGTGTGTGTGTGTGTGTGTGTGTGTGTGTGTGCGTGCATCTCCTGAGAGCGTACAGTGCGGTGCCTCACAGCCTTGCACTGATTACAACAAATATAGAAAGTGCTGCCAACCACCAACTACAAACCATGGCAGAATATTCCCAAACAGTTCACGGTGCACCTAAAATAAGGAACCAGCTCCCTGAACATTTGTCACTCTGTCAGTCTGTATCATCGCCCAGTACAGCTGGCTTATTGAATGCTGGAAAGATACGGGAAAAAACTTCTGACAAAACACAGAATACTTGAACTTTTAACCTTTTAGGATTCTTCCCCCTCACTCTGTGACGTCACTAAACACTTCCCTGGTGAGTTCATGGTCTTGACTGCTAGTTTCAAGTCCTACTGAATATAATATGATGTTCAGGATATAAGTTATGGTGCTCAGTGAAGTCAAAGAGGAGGATAAAGTAGGATTTGCTTTGTAATTGAGGCACTAACCAGTGGGAGTGTGTACCTCAGTTTCTCACATCCACAAATATTCACACACTCACATTCAGGTTTAGCTAGAGTACTGACAGGGACTAGAAAGAGAGAGCAGATTTCTCCCATATTGGCTTCTCTTCATTGGCTCCCTGTTAAATCTAGAATAGAATTTAAAATTCTTCTCCTCACCTACAAGGTCTTAAATAATCAGGCACCATCTTATCTCAAAGACCTCATAGTACCATATCACCCCAGCAGAGCACTTCTCTCAGACTGCTGGCTTACTTGTGGTTCCTAGGATACTTAAGAGTAGAATGGGAGGCAGAGCCTTCAGCTTTCAGGCGCCTCTTCTGTGGAACCAGCTCCCAGCTTGGATTCAGGAGACAGACACCCTCTCTATTTTTAAGATTAGGCTTAAAACTTTCCTTTATGATAAAGCTTATAGTTAGGGCTGGATCAGGTGACCCTGAACCATCCCTTAGTTATGCTGCTATAGGCCTAGTCTGCTGGGGGGTTCCCATAATGCACTGTTTCTTTTCATTCATCTTATTTACTTTGTTTATACTCCACTCTGCATTTAATCATTAATTGATATTAATCTCTGGCTCTCTTCCACAGCATGTCTTTCTCTCCCCTCAGCCCAACCGGTCGCAGCAGATGACCCCCCCCTCCCTGAGCCTGGTTCTGATGGAGGTTTCTTCCTGTTAAAGGGAGTTTTTCCTTCCCACTGTCGCCAAGTGCTGCTCATAGGGGGTCGTTTTGACTGTTGGGTTTTCTCTGTATTATTGTAGGGTCTTTACCCACAATACAAAGCACCTTGAGGCGACAGTTTGTTGTGATTTGGCGCTATATAAATAAAATTGAATTGAATTGAATTGAATTCAGGTTCAAAACACCAAGATGGCCACAGCCAAAATGATCTGCTTTGGCCGTCCTAACGGGGTCATGAGTGTGGATGTGGCATTGGACCCAGAATGGGGACCAGGACGTAGGGAGGGAGAATGAAAATTCAAAGCAGTACTTTTAGTGATAATGTCAGGGTTGAGTCCAAAGGTAACAGAGGTCAGCAGAAACAAAAACCAGGAGGTGCAGGGAAACCATAAGAGCAGGAACATAAACCAAACAGAAAGGTTAACTAATGCACCATAAAGAAAGAAGGACTGGCTGGGCTTAAATACATACTGAGGGAAAACAGGTGCAAGGGAAAACAAGACAAGGTTACAAGACGATCTGTGGAGCCAGAATGATGTCTGCCTTGTATGGAAACAGACTCGCTTTACTCCATCAGTTTCTAACTCTGATGGTAAATGTGCTTTCAGGTTCTTTTTAAATTGTTATCATCAAAGTTCACTGGCCTTTCTTCCATGAACGGAACACACATTGTGCTAAAGGCATCACTATATGAAGCAGAAAAATGGTGATGTGCACTGAGGCTCAGACTAAGAAGCAAATTTGGGCTTATCATGTTGACTGCAGGGGGAACCCTGGGTTTGCAGTATTATAGAGGCACTTCACTTCTTCCAGGGGCCTAGAGTCATGTAACTTATGCTGCAGAACTAAATTCCACATAAGAGATAAACAAGTGCAATATTGTCAACTACTGACCAATCAGCTCTCCAGAAAATAGTGTCCCCATTGGTGGAAGACGCTGATTAGTAAAAGAGTCTAAAGTTGCTCTTTTTAGAGCATTCCTGATAGGCTTTAGTGAAAAACAGAGATTCTTAGGAGCAACTTTGCTCCTTTCTTTCTCCTCTTAGCTGCAAGCAATTTAAAGACTATTTTATTGTTCAGTAAGCTTTAATATACCATAAAATAGGGCAGGTATTGGTAGTTATGGACATTATGCCACAGGTGCACACAGATTAAGCCTATATTTGAATTAAACAGCACCAGATTTGCAGCTGAGAAAACAAACAGCCAGTGTATCAGGAGTAGGTTATGTTCAAAGTCAGTTTAAAATTAGCTCTTTTTTTTTACAGTATTATTCGAGTACAAAATAGATTCTCTGCTGGGAGAATATGTTTTATATAAGAATAAGAATAACTTTATTGACCCCAGAGGGAAATTCATGTGTCTGACAGCTCATCTGAGCTCATATGAGAATTGAAAAGCCTGATGCTGTGGGTACAAATGATTCTCAGTATCTCTGTGTCTTACAGCAGAGGGAGGACTCTTCCAGTACTGATGTTCCATAAAGGCGTTCTAAAGTGGCTGATCCGTGTTGTCCAGGAGGCTTCACCACCTCTCCCAGCGTGTCCAGTCTGGCTCCGGTTACAGAGCCAGCTTTCTCCACTAGTTTGTCCAGTCTGCTTGCATCCTTGTTTCTGATGCTGCACCCCAGCAGACTGCAGCACAGACCAGCACACCTGCCCCACAGACTGATCTTCAGCATTTTACTGCAGCTGTGCAGAGATCTTAACAGAGATCTTAGTTTTCTTAACAAAAAGAGATGCTCTGCCCCTTTTTGTGTAGTTTGTCTGTATTCAGTCTAGGTTGTTATCTAGGTGTAAACCTACATATTTATATTTTGTTACCACCTCTATGTCCACCCCACAGACTTTCACAGGCTGTAGAGGGGGCCTTTGGTAATCTATTATCATTTCCTTCATCTGAGAGGTGTTCAATATGAGGCGGTTTTTCAAAATCAAAGAACATAAGCACCAGAGTCCTCCAGATGAGCTGGGGCTCGGTGAAGCCTGTAGAGGACAGCATTGTTTACTCCAGTGTGTTGTATGACTGCAGACTATAGGGAATCAAGTTTGTCTTTGACCTTAAATCTCAGCAGATGTAGAATCAGCTGTTCCAAGGTCTTCATGATGTGCCATGTAAGGGTCTGTAGTCATTTAGTTCAGACACTTTGGTACTGGTACTATTCAGGGTGAGATGGGCCCAGTTGGGCAGCACAGCCCTTAAGCAGACTTGGACACACAGCATCAGTGCCGGCAGCCTTCCTAGATCATAGTCTTCAACTTGAGGCCAAGTCTCACAAAAGTTGTTGGATGGATTTTTGATTTTCCAAAGAAATCAAAGTTGTTGGCAAAGTCACCAAGGAGGATCTGAGCTCATATCTCAGCAATACTTTAAATAGACTTGGGACACCTTCAGAAGGAAACACCATCATTTTGGTGACATATGACTTTTTTTGGGGGGGGGGGGGGGGGGGGGGGGGGGGGGGCTATAATTAGTAAAAATGTGTTTTGACCTATAACAGCTTATGTTGGATTTACAGTGAAATTTGTGTGCCTGCTATTACTGTCAGAGGTCTGGAGCCTGATGAGCGGCGAGTTATGATGCTGACTGAATTGACTGAGCGGCCATATTGGGTTTAACACAAAGGGAAATACATTTTTCACAGGTTGCCAATTTTGTCAGATTTTCATGAAACTTTGCACATATGGCCAAAAGTTATCACATTTCATTTTTCACAGCAGTCTTTGGAAACCTCCCTGAGGATGCACCACGAATTTGGTGCCATTACACGTTTGTTTGTTTGTTTTTTGCTGTAATTAACAACAACAACAACAACAAAAAAAACACCTCTTTCTTGCAATTTGCACAACTAAACAGCAGCACTGACAGTGCATGCAGCAATAAAAAAACTGGAATTAAAGTGTTTATTTAGTGCTCTGAGTACTAAATCATCAGATTAATGATTTTCTGCAGCATTCATCTGTTGTCCTCGCATTGCATTATTATATTTTAATGTTCTTTATAGATTTTTAACCATTTGATCATGTCTCTGGTGTAGGTGACATAAGGATCATCGTATGATCCGTGAAAAGCCCCTTTGAGATTGGTTAGCTGCTGCCAATGCCCACCCCTTCCACCTGAACATGTGAGTCATGTGACCATTTATCCTGATTAGCAATGTTAGGATAAGTGAATCCAGATAATGGAAAGATACCCTGGGTATGTGGGCCCAGGAGGTGATAAAGATTATTTATTTATTTTTATTTTTATTTATTTAGGCTTCAGTTCTGTGGAGTTAATTTAATTCAGGCTTTGTCAGAATAAAGGCTGAATAAAGTTATTATGTCCAAAAGCTTTTGCAATGTGCCATTTAGAGGATGGCATTTGTTTGGTGATGCCTCCTGATTTATCATATACTTTTCCTTCTCACGTAAATGTTATTGCAGCCATCTGCACTAACAGGCCTGAACTTAAGGGGAATTACAAACAGAATATAACAAGACTCAATAACTGAATGAGGCATGGAATTCAAGTCAAGTCAAGGCAACAGGCATACACGTCCATAGATACATTCACACAACAGCCTATTGTGATGAGGACATTCCATTCATTCACTATCTATGTAACCCTGATCCTAACTGTTACGACAAAGAGTGTACCCTCACTGCTTTAGAAAGAGCTAAACCACTGTGTCCAGTAAGCAAGAAATGGCCCTCCCTGTCTGCTCAATTTTCATGGCCTCTAAAAGCAACAACAACTGCACCAACTGTGACCAAACAATCGTGTTAGTTTCCCCCACAACTTCTTTCTCTGCTGTGTCTTACAAGCAAAGTGACCAGCCTTCCCTCCACTGGTTTCCATTCAGATAGCAAGGTGAAAACAGGATTAGTTTCACTGTTTATGCTGCAAACCCAGTTACAATATCAAGCAGTCAGCTTTCCAGATGAGGATCTAAATAATACATTTTTGATATGAAATTTGGAAGTGACACACACACACACGCACGCACACACACGCGTGCGCACGCACGCACACACACACACACACACAAAATTACTTTGAAGAAAATCACCATTGATTTGCTTGGATGGGCAGGATGGACTCTTTCAGATATTCAGTTTAAACTGACCTTTTAAATCATGACATCCCATCAACAAACAGGCTGAAAATGAGACCTTGTACTGACTGTTGTGGAACATTCTTATTTCAGATGGGAAGACAGTAACTGAAAGCAACTCATTTTTCTTACTTGTATCCATGATGTCTTTGAATTTAAACACAGATAGAAAAGTCCTGCCCCAGGCTCATCTTCCCTTCATCAGTCTGGTACAACGGTGCGCCTCAGGGATTCAGTACACAGCCCCCAACAACATTGAAAACCCAAGGTCACATATCCCACTGACAACCGCCTGCCCACCCCAGCAGAAGGAAGGGGGGACCCCAGACGGTGTATAAACCAGCACCTAGGCATGCAGACTGCTTCAGCAAACATCAGTGAAAGAATGGGTCACTCTCAGGAGCTCAGTGAGTGACAGCGTGGTACCGTGATAGGATGATACCTGTGCAACAAGTCCAGCTGTGAAAAGTCCTTGCAGCTCACAGCCTGGCTTTGAACTTTGAACTGTTTGACCTGCTGCCCTTTGGCAGGGCAAGCCAGAACAAACAGACCCAAGAACAGTTTTTTTGTCAAAGCCATAACCACCATGAACAGTGCACGGGCAAAATCCTCTACTCATGTACCAGGCAACTGCACATTATAGGCATGATATATATATATATCATGCCTATAATGTGCAGTAATTATCCACTCTACATTATGTATATATGTATTTATTTTATTTATCCCTCTTTTTTCTTTTCCCTTTTCTACATTTTGGCTCAGAAATGGGAGACTTTCTAATCTCAGTGTTTCTAATCCCGTATAATGACACATGAAGGCATTCTATTTTTCTATTCTGCTCAGTATTCCACAGTCAGCTGTTAGTGGGATTATAACAAAGTGGAAGTGACTGGGAACAACAGCAACTCAGCCATGTAGTGGCAGGCCGCGTAAAATCACAGAGTGGGGTCAGAGGATTCTGAGGGTCATAGTGCACACAGGTCACCAACTTTCTGCAGTCAATCACTGCAGACCTCCAACCTTCATGTGACCTCGAACTATTGGGGGATAGTTAGAGGTCACCCTCCGGTCTCCCTTCTTAAAGGTGGGGACCACCACCCCAGTCTGCCAATCCAGTGGCACCACCTCTGATCTGCATGCTATGTTACAGAAGCGTTTCAAACAGCTCTACAGCATTCAGAGCCTTCAGGAACTCAGGGCGAATCTCATCCACCCCAGGGGACCTGCCACCCCTCAGTGACCTCACCCCTAGTGATGGGTGAGTCATCCCCCTCACCCCCAGACTCTGCTTTCACTACATGTCAGTGGGATTATGGAGGTCCTCGAAGTATTCCTTCTATCACCTGACTATAGCCTCAGTTGAATTCAGCAGCACTCAACCGTCAGTATAGACCGTGTGAGCAGAGCACCACTTTCCCCTCCTGAGCCAGCTGATGGTTTGCCAGAATCACTTCAAGGCCATCCAAAAGTCTTTTTTCGCGGCCTCACCAAACTCCTCCTACACCTGAGTTTTTGCTTCGAAATTCTGACGAAGTTCTGCTGGAGGTGGGAGTTGAAGATCTCAAATATTCAGTGTGGATAAATTATATCTGTCAGATATACAATATCTTGAAAGTGGATGCATCAAAGATAAAGATAAAATGTGAGGAGATCCAAAAAAAACATATTCAGCTGATTGAATATGAGGATATTAATGTATACTTAGTGGATGGATAACCAACGTTGGGATTTTTAAGGGTTCAAGCTTGTCTGTTTACATATTTCAAAAATGTATCTGTCAAAGACCTGGGTTGCATTCTTCATTTCTGATACTACTGTATTTTATAGTACTGTATTTTAGGGCTTTTATGTCACTGATTTCGCCTGCCTGGTTGTCTTCACTTCAGTTTTCTTTGGAGGTGCAAGAGGTTGTTTTGGAAATGTTTGATGCTGAGAGAAGAATGAGCAATTATCTCGTGTACTATTTTGACTTCACTGATGCACACATAAATGGCCCCGAACATGCACACAGACTGTCTGAAATGGGCTGAAAGCACATCTGTGAACATAGCCAAGGCTGTAATTACACTTGTTGTGGTAAAATTTCTTACAATTTGTTTGTTTTTAATTGTGTTTCCATATGTGGAGATGTTATAATTATATGATTTCAACATAATACACTGACACTGAGATGTCAGGTTGTTCTCTGGAAAACATGCTGTATTATAAATTAATAAGTAGTATAGTTACAAAAGATAACTGCTTCCCAGCTTGGATATTTGTTTGCCGTGGCTGAAAACTTGTTGAAACAACTTTTCAATTCATCTTGCAACATGCATGCTTCAGCTTCAGCTTTGGCTCTGAAGCTCTTGGATGCTGTTTATTACTCTGTGATAATGTTGAGGCTTGAGGCAGAGTCTCTGGTTCCCACTCTTCAGCCAGCACACCTGTTTTTCATCAGTCTCGTCACCTGTGTTGCCTGATTGCCTTCAACTGCTGAGTGATAATCAGGCTCTCAATGGCTTTCAAACAACCTCCTGTTTCTTCAGCACTAATATCCCCGTGTTCTCATTTCATAGTGATTGCTGTGTTCCTCCCAGACCCACTAACCGGACTGAAGCTGGTCCATTCCTTTTGAAAATCTCTGGTCAAGATCTCACCTCTTGGACCTGCCTACCTGCTCACCCCCCAACAACTCCAACCTCTCACAAAAACCTAACCAGTGGCTCCTCCCACTGCTCTCTTCATGCAATGCATCAATTTTCTCCAGAAAATGAAGCCCAAGCACCTGACAGAATCCTACCACTCACCTGCACTGCAGGAGTCCTGTCTTGGGAGATTGAGGACACCATCCAGTGAGCCCTCCCTGATGAATCCGATTCAAGAAACAGCCTCCCCAACTGTGTGTCTGTCCCCTAGTCTCATATCACCAAGTACACCTGTCACCCCAGAGTGGTCTTCTTGTGGTGGTCTTTAGAAAAGGATGTCCAAGATTATGTTGCTGCATACTCAGTCTGTCCACAAGTAAGAGTAGTTCCTGGCCACAATAAGGTTTGCTGCAACCGCTTTCCCACAGCCAGTAGGTAATGGCCACACATTGCAATCCTGACCATAGTCAAGCAGTTTTCCAAGTCAGCTCATTTTATGGTTTTAGATAAACTACCTACTGCTACTGAAACAGCTCACCATTTATTCCACAGAATATCCAGACATAAGGAGGCCCCAGTTCATTTCTCAGCTACACCTAGCCTTACTTCCTAGTTCTGTTTAGCTTCACTAGCTAAAGTGTGTGTTCACGCCTCCACCCCCAAACTAATGGTCAGACGGAGCAGTTGAATCAAGAGCTGGAAACTTCCCTTTGTCATGTGGGTACTAGCCCTAGTCAAGTAAATGTATTACACATTTAAGCTACAATTCAAACCAAGCTGAAAACACTTCAAATAAAATGAAATCATAAATCATTTTAAATATCACATTTTTAAAAAAATCTTTCGGTATACAAGTCTATGAAAACCTTAGTTTCTCCTAACGTATAGACACCTGTCAGAATAACTGTTTAATCACTGTAATTATATTTGAGGGTTTTCACTTTGTGTAGTGTAAACTGAATGCTATTTATATACATAATTTAAAAAAAAGCATTATAGGCAGCTGTAGCCACAGAGCACTTGAGGAAATATGTGACTGCTGAATTGATCTGTCTCTTTTCAAAATGAGACAGTGCCCATAGCTAACAACTGCACACCCTGATAGTTTGTAAAACCTTATTACCAAGTGAAATTATGAATTCAATACATAATCACTTATCCTAAAACCAGAAAAGTTAAATTGACTTCTAGTGTGGCAAAGGACTGGAGATTTATTGGTATTCCTCAAAAGCAGAAATAAAAACTAAATAATTTGGCATTATACTGAACCAAGTGATTGAAGGGTCTTAATTTTGTAATCTAATGTTACAGTTTTAACAGAAGGGAAACATTTCGTATGAAATATAAAACATCCAAACATCCATGTTGAGAACAATCCACAGTATTCCCTGTTTGCGTATTTCAAAAAAGCTGAAACAATCAGAAATGTATTAAACAGCTGTTTTGTTTGTTTGTTGTTTGTTTGTTTGTTTTGTTTTTCTCATTTGACACTTGTGGTCTGGTCACTGGTTTGTGGTCCTGTGCAATTAACTGTCAATTAGCACCAACCGTGCACTCGCACATACACCCGCTCATGCACAAATGCACACATATTCCTTTAGTGGCTCTCTAGCAACAGTATTATTATTATATCAAAGCAAAGGTTGCTGCATGGAAGCAAAGAGGAAAAAGAAGGTTGATAATTACTGCACTGAGCATGAGATGAAGAAGAGGCTGAGAGAACGTGGTGAGAGAGGCAGGCAGGAGGTGTGAAATGACAGACAGGGATGTCAAAGCCATGAAGATGGTTTAAAACAGGAAGCAGTGGAAGCATATGTCCCAGGTTGTTAGCTCTGTGTGCAGCTGGACAGACTGCCAACGGCTTTGCACCATCAGCTCAGGAACTGAGTCCCAGACATTAGCCAAAAATTAACACTGAACTTGGCTATTGGCCTCTATGGCCTTTAACTGAAGATAGCCTGGAAAGTATTTCCTGCTCTAAATCTTGTTTGGTAGCTGAAGCTAAATTTTTAATCAGTGTTATTAAACCACAACAATGCAAAATCCTGCCTCCATCAGACTGTATATTCTCTATATATCTATGTCACTCCAACAGAGCACTTTGCTCTCAGACTGCCACCTTTCTTGTGGTTCCTAAGGTATTAAAAGTGTCTACTTTTAAGCTTTTGGTAAAGCTTTTAGTTATGGCCCCAGTTATGGTGCAACAGGCCTAGGCTGCTGGGTGTTTCCAGTGATGCACTGAACATTTCTACACTCATCTCTTTTCACACTCTGTGCATTTATACACCAGTTTGCATTTAATCACGGTGTCATGTTGGGCAGTGTGACTGGCAGATTAGGACCAAAAAGCAGGACTCCGTGAACTTCTGTAGACTAAATTGACTTTTATTGCTGAGACAAAGATCCACAAATATATCAGGAAGATGGCCACAAAGAACCATGTGCTTAGTGAGTACCTCAGGCAGCAGAAACCTGAGAAAGAAGGACAGGCCTCTGGTAGAGGACCCGAGCTTGGAAGACCCCCTAAAGGGTGAACTGGGATTTTTATATATATATATATATATATATATATATATATATATATATATATATATATATATGTATATATATATATATATATATATATATATATATATATATATATATATATATGTATATATATATGTATATATATATATATATATGTATATATATATGTATATATATATATATATGTATATCTATATGTATATATATATATATATATATATATATATATATATATATATATATATATATATATATATATATATATATATATATATAAAAGGGACACACGTGCACACATACAGCCACAGAAACAAAAATACACATAGGCCACTCACGAACTCACGTACACACACCCATATACTGTCCTTTATGATAAAGCTTAAAGCTTATAGTTAGGGCTGGATCAGGTGACCCTGAACCCTCCCTTAGTTATGCTGCTATAGGCCTAGTCTGCTGGGGGGTTCACATAATGCACTGTTTCTCATTCACCTTATTTACTTTGTTTATACTCCACTCTGCATTTAATCATTAATTGATATTAATCTCTGGCTCTCTTCCACAGCATGTCTTTCTCTCCCCTCAGCCCAACCGGTCGCGGCAGATGACCCCCCCTCCCTGAGCCTGGTTCTGATGGAGGTTTCTTCCTGTTAAAAGGGAGTTTTTCCTTTCCACTGTCGCCAAGTGCTGCTCATAGGGGGTCGTTTTGACTGTTGGGTTTTCTCTGTATTATTGTAGGGTCTTTACCCACAATACAAAGCGCCTTGAGGCGACAGTTTGTTGTGATTTGGCGCTATATAAATAAAATTGAATTGAATTGAATTGAATTGAATATACCAATAATACGAGGACTTACAAAGACACACCCATCCACATCATACATTACGTACCCTAACACACTGTCGAGTGGATTGAATCAAGTATATGATTCTACCTGAGCAGGTACAGGTGCTTGTTTTGACATCACTCTGAGTAAAATTTACCAGAAAAAATATAATGAAGCACAACATAATCACAATTATATGTGTATATTGTTAATTATCTGACAGGACTCTTCCAATTTAATAAAATACTTCGTTCTCTAAGATTTAATATTTTTCCTTGTTTATTTTGAGTAAATGAAAAATACTAAATACATTATGAAAAATTAGATTCTGTATATGTGTCATGTATGTTCCTCTGTGCATGGTGGGTTTCCTCCACATTTGCAGGGCACATTGGTAGGTTAATTGGTGATTTTCAGTTGACTATAGATGACAGCAGAGGAAAGCTAGAGTCATGAGGGATCAGTAAGGGTAACAAGTGCTATACAAATGCCAGTCCATTTCCAAGTTTATAGATAATATATAGATAAACAAATATGAATTAATGGGTCGCCAATTTTTGAAAAGTTAGACAATTATCACTAGAGGTTTAAAACTGGTTTCCACAAAGTTCAGACCACAAGGGTACAGAGAAATAACCCCCTGTCAAGGACACAAGGACAGTACCTCCTTAGAGGGTACTGTCCTCAGAGGGTACTGTCCTCAAAGGGTACTGTCCTCAGAGGGTACTGTCCTCAGAGAGTACTGTCCTCAGAGGGTACTGTCCTCAGAGGGTACTTTCCTTAGAGGGTACTCTCCTCAGAGGGTACTGTCCTCAGAGGGTACTTTCCTTAGAGGGTACTGTCCTCAGAGGGTACTGTCCTCAGAGGGTACTTTCCTTAAAGTGTACTGTCCTCAGAGGGTACTGTCCTCAAAGGGTACTGTCCTCAGAGGGTACTGTCCTCAGAGGGTAGTGTCCTCAGAGGATACTGTCCTCAGAGGGTACTGTCCTTAAAGGGTACTGTCCTTAGAGGGTACTCTCCTCAGAGGGTACGGTCCTCAAAGGATACTGTCCTCAGAGGGTACTGTCCTCAGAGGGTACTGTCCTCAAAGGATACTGTCCTCAAAGGGTACTGTCCTCAGAGGATACTGTCCTCAGAGGATACTGTCCTCAGAGGGTACTGTCCTTAAAGGGTACTGTCCTCAGAGGGTACTGTCCTCAGAGGGTACTGTCCTCAAAGGATACTGTCCTCAGAGGGTACTGTCCTCAGAGGATACTGTCCTCAGAGGGTACTTTCCTTAGAGGGTACTGTCCTCAGAGGGTACTGTCCTCAAAGGGTACTGTCCTCAGAGGATACTGTCCTCAGAGGGTACTGTCCTTAAAGGGTACTGTCCTCAGAGGATACTGTCCTTGTGTTCCCATAAAGGTTGTCATAGACTGTAGAACTTTATTTGAAATGACTGGATCACTGAAGTTGATGTGGGTAAAAATTAGCCATGAAAAAATGTATGTAAACATTGAGAATTAAGATTTCTGAAAAACACTTTATAATTTCTGTCCCATACAGTCTGTCAAAGTGTCAAGAGACTGAACTGTACCATCTAAATGATTTGAAGTTATGAAAGGATAAAAAATCCCATGACATTTTTATTCCATTTGATTTTATCAGTGTGATCATTGGTGGTTTCAAAAATTTATCTTTTTTCTTTTAAAATTACTACTCCGCCCTTTTTTCTTTGTCTCAGCTGGCCTGTTTAATTCTGCCTCTTATCATTTCCCAGACTGACTTTCAACATCACACTTCAACACACTCTACTGAGAAGAAGCATGAACTCCTTCTATTTGTGAGACTGGAGAGAGCAATAATGACAGCAGTAACACAGAGAGCCTTTCTCAGGCTCTTTCTTTCTTTCTTTCTTTCTTTCTTTCTTTCTTTCTTTCTTTCTTTCTTTCTTTCTTTCTTTCTTTCTTTCTGTCTTTCTTCACACACATACTATTTAGAGTGGAGAATTCACCTGAAATGTTATGAAATACAAATAAAATGTATTTACATTCTTCAGTGAAAGGGATGCAAACTGACCTGTGTGCGTGTGTGTGTGCAGGTGTGTGTGCAGGTGTGTGTGCGTGTGTGTGTGTGTGCACGTGTGTGTTTGCAGGTGTGTGTGTAGCTTCCTTCATAAGTTTCTGTTTGGTGCTTGCGCCCACACTCATTACCTGTTCTGACAGAGCATCATTCACACGTGAACAACATTCACACAAGCATGTGCAGACAAACATGCCAGGAACACACAAAATAGATTTATGCTCAGTAGAACAGGGTGCTCACATGTGTAAAAACACACAACAGTGTACATGCACCTACAAACATGCCAGCAGCCAGTAGCAGCTGCCCAGGAGCAGCCATAAATGACCTGCAGCGAGTCCATTTCTGGCTTCTTTCTGCCTTTCAAACCAATCTCGTTTCCTCTTACGGTTAACCGTGACCGTCTGCCTCTGCCCTGCTCTGTGCAGTGTGGTGTGAAATGAAGAAACATGACAGCTGAGTTCAACGAGGCCTCTGTAAGCTCAGTGCAACACACCTCCACTCAGCACGCAGTGTTCAGGTAACAGCACCCAGCGAGCAGGTCAGCATTACAGTATGTACAGCATACAGTGTACTGGGCGTGCACGCTGCTGCATAAATACTGTCACAGTGAAAATGCATTTTTAGCTTAAGTTGATTTTTCTATGGTTTCCACATTCATACCTTTGACTGTGCTACTGCCACATCTCATCTCCCAAATCATTTCTGTCCTTTTAAAAAGATTTCATATTCTGTTAACTGCACAAAGTAATATTCTGCAATGACTTCCTCCTCATTCTTTAGCTGCAGACAGAATTCCTGCTCTGCATTTTCCCTCAGCTCCACGAACTCTTTTGGCCTCATTCAGTTTAGTATTTTGTCTTTCAGTTTGAATATTTTTGAGGTTTTAGTTATAAAAAATCATTTTGATTTGTCTCCTGCATAAAGATAAAATATATTTAATGACATATTTGCAGGCAGATACATTTTCAAACATTCACTTACAGAAAAATCATGTGACAGAAGATAAAAATGTTCAAAGAGAGACGTGCTGAGCTATGAGATTATTATTATTAAACCATCCATTAAATAACTATTCTGGATTTTTGGAGGGTAAATATACTGTACATACAATATGTTAAAGTTATTTATGAAACTTTCACCAGTGGTTACAAAGTACTGTGAAGTACTGTAGGAGTGCTCCTGGTAGTTTCCTACTCAGTGCTACAAGTAATGAAACACTGAATAAGGCAGTCTAGATGAAGTCCAATCAAAGGGTCAAAGGGTGTTTAAACGATATTTCACTGACTGTCAGCAAAACTGTAAGTCCTAGTTTACTTGTTTTAAATTTCATTCATTCTTTGAAATAAATGATAAAAGCTGCTTAAAGCTTCCAGCAGCATTTTGGGTCTGTGAATAATGTCAGTAAAGTGTATATGGATCTAGTTTGGTCCCTTTGTGCTTGAGGAGTCCACTCACTTTTCATTTCTTTATTTTATTAGTTTATTTATGTCACTGTTTAATGTCTGACTCGTTTTGTCCCAGCATGACGTTTGGCTCCTTCATTAATGGTTATCATGTCTCTTAGATTTCACTCCCTGTTGGTTAGATTGAGTAAAGCTGTAAATAGCAGTAGTGTTGTCGGGTCACTCTGGTGTCTCTTTATAATCAAGCTGAGTGGGTTTGAAAAAGCCTGAACAGGCTCGTTTACAGGCGTTAGACATCTTGAGTTGCGTTTAGTGAATCTGACATTTTGCGATCTATCTCATTACATCAGATACATATTGAGTCATCAGCATAACAATCTCCTGAGTGAGTCATATTTATTACTCCCAGAGCAGCAGCAGCATTCAGATGCAGGCAGGATTGTGTTTGCACTTTTCATGATCACATGGAGAGATTTCTGTTTCTTTCCTTTCACAGTGTGCCTGAACATAGGTGCAGGCTCACAGTCAGCATCGTCACAGTCCAGAAGCCCATCCAAACTTGACTCTCACAGCACAGTGAGTGTACGAGCCATGAAGAGCAGCTACACAGCACTCAGAGCAGTGGACAGTTGGGGTGTGTACAGTGTGCAAATTCATGTGCTTGCTTTGAGTTTAAAGGTCTTTTGAAACAATTTTGCTATGAGTGTTTGTCTCTGTGTCATTGTTGACCCAATGATCCCATTTAGAGAGCACAATGAAATCTCCTGTGTTGTTGCAGTGTCACCTTTGTCATCATCTTTCTTTGTATGGTTTCTGCATTATTATGCTAAACTTGAACAGCACGGTGCATTCTGGTCCATGTAACTGTTCCCACAGTTGTCTAACTACCTGTCATGTCAGGATCTCTAAATTGCTTTGTAAGTTTTATTTCTATTGGAAGTCTTTCTTATAGAGCTTTGGTGTTTTTTTTTCTGTACAAAAGTTTTATTAAGCAAATGGAAAAAATAAAAAATGAAGGAAAATATTTTTCTTAAAATCACAGCAAGAAACAGTCCCACTGGAAAATACTGACATGCTGAATGTACACTATAAATATGTGTGTGTGTGTGTGTGTTGGTGGCTGTCTAGGCAATCATCCCTCAGTGCTACTATATACACTGAGTGCCACTGAATGACTGATGCACACACATGCATAATTGTGCACAGTGGGTGCATTACAGAGTGTGATCTCGTATGTGGGTGTAAATAAATACACAGCCAGCTCCTCATTTTCTACTCATCCCTGTGAAGAAATGAATATAAATCAGTTTGAAGACCCTTAAAATCGGTCCATAAAAACATGTTTGTGTGAATGAGAGAGTGGCACGGCCTTTCACTGTCTTGTTTGTCTTGTTAGTAAAACAGATTGGAAGCAGGGAGTCAAAAGTGAACCCCCAAATGTTTCTGCTTGCAGTTTTTCCTCCACCATTTGCATTATTTATCTGCTCGCTCGCTTGTCTTTTTATCACCTGTTAGTCCAAACAGACACATGCACACACAAAGACAGATTTAATAAGACCCTGTCTTGTGTATTAAGTGTGGAATAAAACATTTAAATGGTGTGGCACCCACTCAATACTGTCAGCAGTTACAAATTCATCACTTCCCTATCACAATACTAAAACAGCATGCACCACAACACACTGAAACACTGAGATTACAGCCTGAGAAGACCTCACAAAAGAAAATGAGAGTGTGTTTCATGATCCAAACATGAGACACCTGTCTCACCCTGTGTCGTTCTGCTTTTGATGTTCCAGTGGAAGAGATGCCCAAACTAAGCAACCAGAGGTGAGATTATTTTACTGTTACAGTCATGATCAGTATGGATGATACTTAACATTAAATCAGCTTCTTTTAAGCAGATTTAACGTGTTAAATTCAATTAGTACAGGTAAAAGATTAAATAATTTAAATATAAGAATTAATAAAGGTAATATATGAGAAACGTGTGAACAACACTATCAATCAGCAAAGTTAGTAAACTTTGCTGATTGATAGTGTTGTTCACACATTATTGTTGTTTAAAGTTTTTATATGTTGCAGTCAGTTTTTACAGCAGGATACTGGAAAAAGAAGCTGAAAGGTTTTAATATTAATTTTAAACATTATGTTTAAAACTCCCTGAACCCCCTCAGCCAGGTCATCAACAAGACTGACCGCCTCCTCTACATGGATGACGCTGTACGCCAGGAGTGAACGAGACATCGACACACTGATCCACACCACCAGGATCTACAGCAGTGATATCAGAATGTCATTCGGACTGCAGAAGTGTAGTTGGATGGTAACTAACTCAGAACTGAGGGGATTACACTACCAGAAGGAAACATTGCAGACACTGAGGACAGCTACAAGTACCCTGGAATCCCACAGGCAAATGGGAACCATGAAGAGGCCGCTAGGAAAGCTGCAACCTACCACACCAGGCAGGACCCCAGGTGCAGGCTGTGCAGAGATGCCCCTGAGACAATCCAGCACATAACAGCAGGGTGCAAGATGCTAGCAGGCAGGGCATACATGGAACGCCATAACCAAGTGGCCGGCATAGTATACAGGAACATCTGTGCTGAGTATGACCTGGAAGTCCTGAGGTCAAAATGGGACACGCCCCCAAGGATGGTTGAAAACAACAGAGCTAAGATCCTGTGGGACGTCCAGATAAACTTGTGATGGCTAACCAACCGGACATCGTAGTGGTGGACAAACAGAGGAAGAAGGTTGTAGTGATAGACATTACAATACCAAGTGACGGGAACATGAAGAAGAAGGAACACGAGAAGCTCGATAAATACCAAGGGCTCAGAGAGGAGCTGGAAAGGATGTGGAAGATGAAGGTAACAGTGACCCCCGTGCCAGGTCTGTTTGTAAATGAGAACTAGTTCTCAAACATTTTACCTGCTAAAATGAAGGTTTAAAAAAATAAATAAAAAAGAATAATTGGAACACTCGGGGCAGTGACCCCCCAAACGGTAGAGTGGCTCCAGCAGATTCCTGGAATGACATCCGAGACCTCTGTCCAGAAGAGCGCAATACTGGGAACAGCTAAGATACTGAGCAGGACCCTCAAGATCCCAGGCCTCTGGAAGAGGACCCGAGCTTGGAGGACAAAGACCGCCCACAGTATTTTCATTGGATTTCAGATAGAAGCATGTTGTGTTCATTCCACTGGATGCAGGATCAGAGGGGTTAAAAAAATCAAAAATATTAAAGCTATAAATAACTGATCAAACAATTTTGAGACAAAGAGTCGGAGTTGCTATTTACTGAAATTTTTACCATGTGTCCCATAAGTCTGATTTCTATTTATTTGTGCAATTTTACAAAATGATTGTTAATACATTTATGAAGAACATAAAAACAAACAAACAATTGTTAGAAATTGTGGAGCTGAAGAGAGAGTAAATAGTTTGGGCACAATGGGGAAAAAGTAAAAATGTACAGTTTGTGTGCTCTGCATAATGCATCAGGTGCCTGGTTTATTGAGCATCATGATGTGTTTTTTATGGGTTTTAATATGTTGTCAGCTATTCAGCGTTTCTCTGTGCAATTACTTAGTGGAAGCATCGTGCTTAAAATGTCGCTACTGTGCATCCCACTGAACTGGAAATACACACATGCACACACCCATGCATGGTTGGTCTGTGAATAGTTACACATTCAGCTGTGGTCAGAGGTTTACATACACTCATCATGGACATGAATATCATGGTAATCCTGGGTGGGATGATTGTACAGCATCCATCTGTACTCCACCTGGAGTCTGCAGTGTATTCATTAATGTATTTATTTTTGACTACTTTTGATTTTACCTTCATATTTCACTTTTAAAACTCTCTACCTTGCCTTGTTTTTTTTTGTTTTTTTTCAGTACCACCTCACATGTGTGACTGTGCAGTTATTTTTCACTTTGATATACTGTATTAACACATTTGGCTCAAAATCACACACAAAAAAACTCTGAAGACTTCAAAAAGTAAGAATTGGGCGCACAATGTTGAATTTATTTTGGACCTTCTCTGTTCCACATGGGGTCAGAAACATACATCCTCATTACACTGTGTCATGTTTTTGCCTCACTCCCTCTGGAGATCACGTCTGCTATTGAAATCTGTGTGAATGTGGAGTTTATGTATAAGTACATGAAGAACTAATGAAAGTGCACATTGGAGGTGTTTTTAAAGGCAGGCCCATGAATCTAAATATAGATTTGTTTAGGATTTCTTTGAGACTGCACACGCTCTCAGTACTGGATCGAAGCCAGCCCAAGGTGGGTGAAGTAAATAAAGATGGAGGGACCATATGCACTGTAAACCCAGATTTTGATTCAACTTATAAATATTGAATTCATATTACTTAAAATTGCCTAATATGTGAGCATTACTTGTTAATTCTGAGGAAGCTGAGCTGTTTCATGTCCTTTTTATTGTAATTGTGTTTTTAAGTCCAATCAACAGCTCCTACTGAAATAAACTGAGTTTATATTACTTAAACATCTGTCATTTTGCAAAATTACTTATTAATTCTGACTAGACTGTACTTGTTGATGGTCTCTCTTATTGTAATTATGTGTTTGAGTTCAAACAACTTAATATCATCAGGTGGTGTGGTGGTTAGCACTGCTGCCTTACAGCTACAATGACACCTAGGTCGTCTGGGTTCGATTCCACTTTGGCCCGGGCCTCTCTGTGTGGAGTCTGGATGTTCTCCTTGTGTCAGTGTGGGTTTCCTCCCACAGTCCAAAGACATGCAGTTAGTGGGGTTAGGTTAATTGGTCACTCTAAATGGCTCACAGGTGTGAATGGTTGTCTGTGTTGGCCCTGCGACAGGCTGGCGACCTGGGATAGGCTCCAGCTAGATAGATATGTTTAGTAAAAATTTTTGTATAGAATTTAATTTACCCAGCTCTATTGATTAAAAGACATATTTTGATTTTTAAGAACTTTGATTTTTAAGAAAGATAAATTTGGTCAGTTAGAAGATACAATTTAGTTCAGTTGCAATGGAGTAGTGCTTACTTAACAAGCTGAGTCATAATTGGGAGGTGAATGATTGCTGAAGCTAAGTATCTTCAGTTACTGAAACTCTGTTATTAGTACATTCAACTTAGAGCTTTCATTCCATTCCAGAAGGGCTTCAAGTACATGAACATAGTCCACTGCACTTATTCAACTGATGCTTCATTACTTAAAATATTTAAGGTAACGCGTTACCTTGGTTTTATTTTAAGTAGATTCAACTTATCCAGGTTTACAGTGTATGAATATAAGTATCTGTAGGTCAGTTCCTTGAGTAATGTTTAGGATTGTCAGGCCTATATTTTTTATGGGGTGTATGCACCATCAAATGTCTACAACGATGCATCACTTACTGGTAAGCACAGCTTTCCCATTACAAACATGTACTGTATACTTATAGTCAACAGTGCTGAAGGTTCTACAACATCTTTTAAGCTGACAAGGCCAAGGTCTATTCCAGCTTGTGACTGTGATTCACTACAGCTGGTAGTTCCTCTGTGGCAGCATAACAAGAACTTGTTTCACAGCACTCGTTGGACCAATACTCAGAATGATGGAAAGTTCATGGAAATCAGTAAAGAAGGAGAACTGTAGATTCATACAAATCACAAAAGTCTCTTGGAGCCAAGATCACTGCTTCAAATGTGTACAAGCTACCTGAATTTGCCAAGAGTATTGGTCAGTCCAACCAATGTTTTTGCATGCATATCCATGTGCGCACGCACACACACACACACACACACACACACACACACACACACACACACACACACACACACACACACACACACACACACACACACCACACACACCAATATGTATTCAAGGATTAACATTTGCAAATTGTACACACATTCAAATACGCACAACATTGCAGAAGACATTAATGATATAGAGAAGTATTTCTAAGCCATGAAATATGCATGGCTGAAGAGCAGGAGCACTGAATAAAACTGCTTATCAGCAGCAGAGTGGAAGTGTCTCGTGGTTTTCAGGTTCCCTGGGGACTGTAATGTTTGGAGCATAGCCTTTATTGTTGCTGGTTGTGAATATGTATGGCTTCTCCTTCTTTCTCTATTCTTTTCAGTGCAAATTAAGAAATTTGGATCATTCTTGTTTGCTTCCTCCTGTTTTCTGTGTTTGAAGGTGAGAAAGTTTGTAGTGAGGTAAGATCAGCAGAGCAAGGACAGAGAAAACATCCTCAGAGTACAGAGTAAGACAGAGGCACAGCTGTCCACAGTAAGGTAATGTCTGTGTGGTGTATAGTATACTAACACTGTAGGGTGTAATCATTTTAGGGCGCAAAACGGGAAGTTTATTAAAAGACTTCATCATTTATTTATGAAAACTGATGGCATGCAGAGGTCTCAAACTTTGGCACATGGGAAAAGCATAAAAGTCATTTTGTGTCAGAGCCTTTTGCCCAGTGTTTGGAGTTTATTGTAGTTTTTGCTGTTTGTATTCTTCCTTTGTTTCAGTCTCTGTCTTTGTCTCCCGCTCAGATGTCTTCTCTGTGTTTGCCACTTCCTGTTTTATTTTGATAGTGTCTTTGGTTCTTGTGCTTTGGGTTTAGTTTTGCTTCCTGTGTGTCCTGCCAGCTCTTTCCAGTTGTCCTGTTCACGTCAGTTCCTTGTTGCGTCGTTGTTGTCAGTCGGTCCTCTCATGGTTGTGTGTCTGTCTGCGTGTCTGTTCTTGTTTCTGAGTGAAGTTTCTGGATTACCTGTTCAGCAGGGTTTTTGTGTGGAGTTTGTAATTTAGCAATAAATCCTCTAAAGTTTTTGTGTGTCTGCTGAGTACTGCGTTTGGGTCCACACTGTGGCTGCCACACCGCCCGCCATGACAGTGTGATCAGACAGATATGGGTGTAGCAAGAATTCCAGATGAAACAGTGAAGCGGTGATAGCTTGGGAGCAGACATGTGAGAGCTCGTTTCATTCATCTGACCACTCTCCCGTTCAAAGTGACTTTCCATTCATCTAATGTGGGGTGCATCTGTGAAGCTATGGCAGATTTAAGTGCCATGAAGCCACTTTTGTAAAGAACGGGAGTGTTGCTGCTTTTGTGAATAACCTAACTCCACTCAGTGGTCAGTCTAAATTGCCCATGGGTGTGACTGTGAGTGAGAGCAGTTGTGTGTGTGTGTGTGCACTGAGACAGGTGCATAGGGTGCACATTATAGATCATAAATTAAGAAAAACATGCAAGAGTGGCTGCAGGTACACTGTAAAAAATATCCGTATATTTAACAGTGATAAACAGTAAAACTGTGACAGGAAAAATCCGTAAACTATAAAATAATTTAAAACTGTTGATTTGATGTGAATGCACCGTAAATAAATTAATCTGTGAAAACTGTAATTTGTACATTTTTTCTCAGACAAAAATACTTAACACTACCGTAAAGCGCTCTTGGAGTGTTTTTTTTACGGAAATTTTTCATTAAGTTTATAACAGTCAAACACTATGATTTTTACATTTATTTGTTGAAAAAAATACAGATTTTAATTGCTGAATGCAAGTATGGTTGTGCTGGTAATGAATGTATGCTGTAATATGACATTGTGATTTTTGAAATTCACATAATAATGGATTAAATAGCACTATTCAAGAAACCAAAAGCACTTTACACTGAATCCATTCTTTATTCACTCCACCTTCACACATTTTCATGTTGACCTGTGAATAAGCAGTATACAATGTTTTCAGTTTTTTTTTTTCAAGTATCATTTTTGAGTAAAATTTAATTTTTTCATGTCTTTATCAGTTTCCTTTTGTTTTGTGATTTTTTTTAATACAACATATTCTTCTTCTTTATACTTGAAACAATGTTTTGGATGTATTTTTTGTAAAGAACACGATGTGTAGCTTTTAAATATACATTCTATTTACCTCATAAATCCATTAGCTTTAAATTTCAAAACCATCAACAACTTGATAGACCTACTGCTAATTATAGACAGACTACATTATTGAGTGAAATCATGATCACAAAAACATTAAAATAATAATCTGTTTTATTTATTTGTACTTAAATAGCATTATATCTGTTTTTCATGGAAAATAAAATTGAATGATTTTAATAGTATCTCATCTAAAACCTGCTCCCCCCCTGAAGTCTGGAGCATCATACAGCAAGGCGCCTGAATTCGAATGGGCCAATCAGCGCACTGCATGAGGCTCCAAAGCAGACGGTGTCTGTACAGCAGCTCCACACAAGTTTCATTTCGGACTATACGGCATCAAGCTATCTAAGTTGTTTCTATTTTCATGGATTTAACTTCAACCACAGCCCATCTTCAGTTACTTCGGTAAGAAAATAATCTAAGTTGCTTTTTTATTAACAGTGTTGTGTTGCAGACAGTGAAGGTGCAAATGATAAAGCTGCGTTAGCTTTAGCTCCCGCCTAGCATTAACGTTAGCCACTTTAGACTGAAAAACAGCATGCTAATGCCTGTACTGCATGTTTCAGAGACGTGTGCGTTCATATAAATCACCTTGTAAGTGTAGCTCCATTTTCATCCTTTCAGTAAAGGCGGCCTGGATTTTCCTGCCTTTTTTGATACCAGGCTGGAGCTTTAAGTTAGCTATCTTCACAGCTGCTTCGTTTTGAAGATGTATTCTTGCAGCATTTGTGGAGAATCGGTTCACTCTGTGAAAGCTTATGTTTTTCATTGCAGACTGCATCGTAATGAACCCCGGTGTATTTTTAAATGTGTTGAAACAAGTTGTAAGCAGGTGTTTTCTGGATATGCCGCTTTAAAGTCTCACTTCTACCGCCGCCACACTGGTACGGCAGTCGTCTCTCATGACAGTACCGTTATGGTATTAAATTGCACCGTCTCACTTTGTGCACATCAGTGTGAGGGAACTACAGCTTTGATTGCTCACTTAAAGGAACACCTAGATGAGGGACGCCGTGTGAGTTGTCCAGTGAGAGGATGTCAAAGTGTGTTCTCTGTAAAATCTACATTTACCTCCCATATGTCTAGAAAACACAAACGTTTAGAAAATGTCATTTGCAGTTCAAAGATACTCAGTCAGAAAGTCCAACTACAAGTGCCACCATACAGGAAGCTGCCAGTGTCTCAGATACAGAAAACCCTGGGCCTAATTTCAGTGACCTGTATCTCAGAAATGTATGTATGTTTTACATTAAACTACAGGGACAGCATCTTCTGCCAGCATCTACCATTCAAACAATTATTGAAGAAATACAAAATATACATGAATTGGGACAGATGTATACACTGAATAGACTAAGCTTACTTCTAAAAGATATGTCAGTTTCAGATGAGGATGTTATTAAAATATGGGACACAGTAAAACAATCTGACTTGTTCTCAGCTTGTCACACAGGGCCCATGAGAACTGCTTATTCAAGAGTTCAGTGCTTTAAAGATGTGTTCAAGTATGTTGAACCAAAAAAAGTATTCCTGGGCACAGATGAGAACAGAATGGAGAGATTTGCCTATTATGTTCCTGTGCTAAATACTTTGAAAAGTATGCTGGAATCTAGTTTTTGGCAAGGTTTCATATCAGGGGATTCAGATGTTTCAAGATCAGATGTTCTCAGTGACTGTTGTGATGGTAATGTGTTTGTGTCAAACACATTCTTTAAGGAAAATCCAAATTCTCTCAAGTTGGTTCTATACCAGGATGCATTTGAAGTAGTGAACCCACTTGGTTCTGCAAAAAAGAAGCATAAGGTTTTGGCTGTGTACTTCTCTCTACTCAACATTCCCCCGCATGCTCGGTCAAATGCTGATCATATGCAGCTAGTTTTACTGTGTAGAGCAGGGGTGTCCAAACTACGGCCCGCGGGCCAACTGCGGCCCGCCGTCCATTTTTAATTGGCCCGCAGCAAATTAAAATAAGTATAATACAATATGGCCCAAGCGTCAAATTTCTGCTTGACTGCACTGCACTTTTTTTAACACTAGGTGGAGCTACTATCTTGAACAAGGCAGTTTCTCAACAAAACAAGATAAGTGAAGAAAAATGTCAGGGCAGACAAAAAATGGCATCTATGAAGAAACGTAAGGTAGCGCGTGAATGCAGAAGATTTCAGACACGGTGGGCAAATGAATACTTTTTTATAGAAGTGAAAGGGAAGTGTGTCTGCTTGATTTGTACTGAGACTGTGGCAGTGATGAAAGAGTATAATTTACGAAGACACTATGAAACCAAACATCAGACGTATGCATCCTACACTGGTGCCGAACGAGAACATAAAGTTAAGCAAATGGCAGCCAGCCTGTTAGCTCAGCAACAGTATTTTTTTCGTGCTAATAAGGCACAAGAAAATGCCACAGTGGCTAGCTACGAGATAGCTCAACTCATTGCACAACACGGGAAACCTTTCTCAGATGGAGACTTCATAAAACAGTGCCTCACTAAAGTTGCAGGAATAATGTGCCCGGAAAAACTGCAGGAATTCAGCAGCGTGAGCATGTCCAGAAACACAGTTGTGCGGCGAATAGAAGACTTGTCTGCTGACTTAAAACATCAAAGGTCAGATAAAGCTTGCACTTTTGATTTTTACTCGATAGCATGTGATGAGAGCACAGATGCCACAGACACCGCACAGCTGTTAATTTTTTTGCGGGGAGTTGATGATAATTTTTGCATCACGGAGGAGCTGCTTGATCTTAGAAGTCTAAAGGGCACAACGACGGGTAAGGACATTTTTGAAGGGGTATCAGATGCAGTTGACAACATGGGACTTAAATGGGACAAGTTGTGTGGAGTTACAACGGATGGAGCCCCAGCTATGACCGGAGAGCGCAAAGGAATGGCCTCTATGGTGTGTGCCAAGGTTAAAGAGAGTGGAGGTGAGGCTGTGAAAATGCATTGTATCATTCACCAAGAAGCCCTCTGCTCCAAGACAGTCCAGCTCGGCGATGTGATGAACACTGTTGTAAAAACGGTAAACATAATTCGAGCACGAGGGCTGTACCACAGAGAATTTCAAGCGTTCCTATCAGACATCGATGCTGAATACGGAGACCTGCTGTACCATTGTGATGTGCGCTGGCTAAGTCGCGGCTCCGTGCTGCAGCGGTTTTATGCCCTGAGGTCGGAAATTGACCAGTTTTTGAAAGAAAAGGACCGCCCGCTTCATGAGCTGAGTGATCCTTTATGGTTGGCCGACCTAGCATTTTTAGTTGATCTTACCGATCATCTTAACTCACTTAACAAGAGCCTACAAGGCAAAGACCAGCTTGTACCACAACTTTATATGCAGATGAAGGCATTCTGCGTGAAACTCCGTCTCTTTGAGGCACAGTTACGCAACTTTAATTTTGCGCACTTCCCCACGCTGTCAGAAATCAAGAGTGCTTTTCCAAAGGCCAATCTTTCTCTTAAGAAAGGGAAATATTTGTCTGTTATCACATCTCTGATGACAGAATTCAGTCAGCGCTTTCAAGATTTCTCTAATATTGAAAAACAAATCAAACTGTTCTCGACTCCCTTCCTGGTGGATGCAGAGGAAGTGGAAGAGAGTCTGCAATTAGAACTTATTGATATGCAGTGTGATGATTCTCTGAGAAATCAACACCAGCTTTTGTCCCTACCTGACTTCTATCGGAGCGTGGAAAAGGACAAGTTTCCTCTGATGAGACGCCATGCAAAAAGAATGATGAGTCTGTTTGGCTCCACATACATATGTGAGCAAACATTTTCATTATTAACTCTGAACAAAAGCAGACTGAGAACCAAAATGACTGACAGCCATCTCTGTGATGTCCTCCGCATCTCAACCACCAAACTTACTCCTGATCTGCCAGCCATCCTTCAGGCCAAGCACAGCATCACTGCTCCCACTGAGTGCAGCACTGTTCCCATTTTAGGTGAGGTAAAAATACACATTATTATATAATCATGTGTAAATAAGTAATTAATTTATAAATTCAGTCAATTTAAGTTGATAACATTTTGCAACAAACATAAATCTTTTAACAAGCCCACATACATAACAAGCATAACAAGCTCACATATACCCTTCCTCTTTCCCCCTTATATTTCCCCATTTTTATACAGGGGTGTGAAGAGGGAATCATGATCCCGAGTAAGAAGCAATGTGAGGCTGCCAACAGTGAAAAGACCTGTAAAGCAGCAGAATAAATGAAAAATTGAAAAATCATTAATAAAAAACTGTGATCCAGGCAATGTCAATGATTATTCACATGTGTTTGGTTTAATAACTTGTGATATATAAAATTTGTCCTGAACTAAGTGGCCCGGCCTTTTGTATATTTTTCCATGTGTGGCCCTCTGTCCAAAAAGTTTGGACACCCCTGGGCTAACACAACCTGAGAAGCTCAGTAAGATAATTCATCCTATGATGCAACTGTTGAAGACTGATCCTGCCTAAATTGGTAATAAAAATAGAAATAAATGTCTTGATAAATGATTGTGGCAAATATAGCATCCAAATATTTTTTTTCCAACGTATTTCATTATACATTGATAGAAATTAATATTTTTTTTTTATCATTTTCAGTTTTAATTTAAAATGATCACTATTTTTTAATTTCCCATTGTATTTACAATCCTATTGTTTATTAATTACTTTCCTTCTTATGTCATATTTTTCTTATTTGGCAAATAAATTACTTTATCAAGCCATTTTTCAAATTTCTGTATTTACTACCAATGTTGGCAGGATCCAGCCTCCAAATTGTTTCAACTATCTCTGTATTTGTATATATAACTGACATTGAAGCCCTTGTTAATAAAACATTTGAATTATTATTCTTTTTATTATTATTCTCAGGGACATTCATGTTGAGCATCGACAAGAAGATCGTTAACGACCGCATCACAACCTTCACCTCCGCCATCTGCCTGATGTTTGGCAGCTATTACTGCTTTAACATACACTACCCTGTGGAACTACGATCAACACTGGAGTTCCTCCAACGGTAAAATTAATATTTTTATGGATTCTTTTTTGTATTTATCAATTTGATTTCCCATATAAGGTTAATTTTCTCAATCTCTCACTCTTTTTTTTTTTTCATAAAGGTGTTTCTTTTCCATAAATCCTGAGAGAGGCACCAAGGTTGAATCCAAGAAGAAAAAAGTGTTCTCAGTCAATCCCAGAGTCCTCACTCTCATCTCAGACATTGCTGACTGAGTGGATCTAGTCCTACCCCTCTTGTTTTGGCTGATAAAGGTGTGTTACATATTCCACAGATGTTTTTGTTGTTGAAACAATTGTTACATTTCTGAATGTCAGCGAAAAGTTTTTAACAATTTGATGTTTTACTAAACCAGATTTGTTAAAGTACCGGTTCAATTTTTTTTCACTTCACTGTTAGTTCCAGGAGTTTCTTTAATATTAATTTGCCTACTTTTTTAAGATTTGTGCATTCTAATGATGTAAAAAGGTACACTGCATATACATCGCTAGTTAGCATTTTGTCAATCAAAAAGTTTTCAAAAGAAGTGTAAATTTTTTTTTTTTTATTACATGATGCAGTTCGAAGATGTAGTTTCAGCTTTACTGCACAGTTCTGTGTGTAAAATAAGTTGATAGAGACTTGTTCCTGGAATTTCTTGAATTCAGATTTTATTGAAATAGAAAAATTGTTTCTTTTCCTATAACTGCATTTGCAAATGTAAAAAAAAAGAAAAGGAACATTTTACATATTTAAACATGTTTGTAGTTAGAACAGCACCAATAACACTATGGTAATGGTGTTTGTAAATTTTCTGCCAGTTAATGGAAAATATAATGTATGCTCAGCTTATAATACTGGTGTTGCACAATTTAAAGAGAACTTGTAAGCATTTCTTCTCTGATTACTTACTCTGGCTGTCATTGAGACAATCCTTTGTAGTTTGAGTGAAAATGTTAATAATTGATGTTCACAACTTCAAAGATGGTAAATAAAATACTTTATTGGAAATATAAGGTGGACATTTGTGTTGCATTTAGAAATTTTAATAAATTAATGCTTTGTGTATTAAGCTTACAGAATAGACTGATTAAAAGAACTCTAGTCTGAAAAAGTTGTGTATCTGATAACGGCAACTGAACTACGAAGCAGGCTGAAAATTTTACTTAAAAATTATTTGTATGCATGAAATGAGGTAGTAGTTGATAATTCATTGTGAAATAACCAGCAAAAGGTGATCATATTTCATCAGGTAAACCCTTTGATAAAAGCTCATGATAGTTTTTCATGTCATCTTAAATTATTATTAATCATAATTATTAATAAAAAGGGGAACTGCAAATCATTTTTCACATAAACTCTGGGAATTTTTACAAAATAAAATTGTATTTTATTATTTTTACTAGTTAATTTTACAGGGAAAAGATGTTGTTGTTTGTGGCACAAACTTAATTTTATAGGTTGTTTTCATGTTCATTTTAGGGAAAAACATTGTTTTTTCCTTAGGTTAAAACATTTGCTTTTACAATAAAACAATGACTCCATCACCAATTTTAGCCGTAAAAACAACGGTGACAATGCCTAAGAACCGTGAAAGAAAAAAATGTTTTACCCGTAATTTTACGTGGTGTTTTGGCAACCTCAGCTGCCAGCGTTTTACCGTAGAATCTACGTTTTTTTTTTTACAGTGTAAGTACAACCTTTTAAAATTCCAAACAGTTGACAGTAAGGATGTTTCTTCCCTTTATTTCAATATTATTATTTCAAATGAATGTGGCTATTGTGGTTCAGTGGGTCAGAGTCTTCATTTTAAAGATTCATCACAAAACAGAGTCCTCAGAGTGTCCTGTAGGGAACTCCATGCTGCAGCTCAGCCATCGCTCACAGTAATACCGGCATAAATTCATATAAAAGCATCGCATCTCAACACCATTTACGTTCCTTTGTGCACCGACAATAACACCGGCCCAGGCTTGTCTGACAGCTGTGCACCTCTGATGGCAGTTTAGGATCTAAAATCTGAGTTACCTCCACACCCCCCCCAAAGCACACTTTGCTAAATATGCAAGAAAACTGTTCCTGATGAAGGTGGAAACAACAAACGGGTTTCAGCACTTGAGGCAAAAGCATTGTTGAGAACAACCCTACTGCAGAAGGGCAGACAGAGCAGCTGGTGATGTAAGCACATGACTGAACCAAGCATCATTAGCTGCACTTGCTAGTTGCATGTGTCGATATGACAGGAAGAGCAGCCAGTCGATGGCAACTACTCATGTGGTTAAACAGCTTGACCCAAGACACAAAATCCCAGGTAGAAAATATGTTTCAGTTTTATTATGAGACAGTACTGTGCAGGCTCATGAAGGCTAAGTTAGCTTTAACCTTCACATTTATTGTTAAGCTGTTTTCAGTGTTGTGTTATACTTTTAAATAAAGCACTGCCTCGGCTACTTTTGTGTTTACATTTGGCTTATGCTGTGCTGCTGGATGTACTGCTGTGTCTCTGCTATTGCACTATAATGCACCTCGTTTCAGTAGAGTCACACTTTGAATTGTGTAATGTATCATCAGTGACTCATTAATAACTCACTGGAAAAAAGGATGGAAAAGGCCTTTGTTAGACTCATAAATGCTGCTGCCTGCAAGCTGTGAGCGCTGATAGAAACTGTTTTTATAAATCATCAGAAATATCATTATAGCACACTTAATATCATGATATAATTTTGAGGCTATATCACACACCCCACTAAAAAAAAGTTGCACGTTGTCCCTTTTAATTGATTTTGAAAATAAAAGATGGACTATATAAAAATACTTCTGCACCCTGATTTAAACCTCCATCTGTTACCAGTTTGAAGCTCTTCCTGATTTCATAATGTGGCAGAAATCAGTTCACTGTGTCTCCTTGATGTTAGTATTTTAATAAAGGTTTTGTGAAACGACTGTAAAATGTTAATAAACTGCAAACCAACAGAAAATGGGCCTTTCAACAGAGAGGCTCAGACTGACTGGCATCTTTAGAAACGACAGCACAGCTGACATTTTGTGTGGCTTAGAAACCTGCTGCAAAAATATCTGCTGTTCTTTCTGGGTAGATAGAGCTGAGCACCAAGGGAAACGAATGAGGTCGATGAAAAGGTGGAAGTCCAAAGAAAGACAAAGTGAAGTGTGTATCGGTTTGTGTGTTCAGGTTAGCTGCTGGAGCTGACGTGCTTCTGTGTCTCACTGTACATGTCAATGCAAAACATGTGAACATCAATGATTGTGTACTGTTAGCCAGATTACACCAGTTTGGCCCAGAATGTGATTTATGAAAACAAAGAAAAAGAATAATTTCTGAGGCTTATCTAATAAAGTGTCTGACTTACACACACCCACCACCTATCTATTTTGACCAGACATAATACAACCAATATTTGTTCAAACTACAGATGATTATGTTTAGTTATTTGCTTACATATTATAAAACATTTGTAAATGCTAATAAATATACTTAGACTTACAATAACCAGTTAACATGGATAAGTGTGCCCAAATAAGCATTTAGCAGGACAACAGTGTACCTGTGGAAGCTGATTTGACCTTTGTGTAAAGCACTATATAAATAAACTTTACTTACTTACAACAATCTTTTTATCACCTGAATCCTGCTGCTCCTATGTGAGAAGGTGATGCATTGGCTTATGGTATGTTGCAAATTTCATTAGGGCTGCAACTGTTGACTATTTTAGCAATCGAGTATTCTATTGATTATTCCATCGATTACTCGAGTAATCGGATAAGAAATACTTTCTTCGTATTAACAGTTCATCTGCATATTTTAACTTCTGTACTGCAGTTTTTCCCTGTGTGAAACAAACAGGGTGGATGGAGCAGCTACAAAGTTCTCGTTTCTTCACTTACTGATCAGGTGGTTGATGAAGGACCTCCAGCTGTTTCCCAGTAAAGGTTTAATGGAGATTACAGAGGGAAAGCTTCATCTGGATGCTAGAAAAACATTTAGTCCGCTCTATCTGAGCTCACGGCTCCGTCTCTTTGTGCTTGTGCAGACAGACTGCAGGTAAATCAGCTGATTGCTGCTGTTGTGTTATCACTGTTTATGTTGAAAAACTGGGGGCTGCGTGAGCATAATCTTGTAATGCTTTATATTCACAAGCATTCTCCTAAATACATTTCTACTGCAGGTCTATATTTAGTCACTAATCAGGGATTAAAGTATCGAAAATATTTTGATGGGGAAGGGATCCTTCCGGTACCGGACGGTCTAATAGCAGCGCCCGCTAGCAGTATGTCCGGGAGCTGAAGTAGAGAAAAAAATAACAGCTGATACTCAGCACAGCGAGCACAACACAAACAAGGCAGAGAGCGGTGGAGGCGGAAAAACATGTCCGCGATGATCGCTCAGTGTCAAAGGGAATCCGTCGCAACGACCGAGAAATATTACTACTGCCAATCTAATTTTTATAGATTTTTTTTATGATCTCCAAAAAAAAAAACCTTACTACTTAACAATATAAATACAGCATTTAAAAAATATTATCTTATTTAGTGAAAAGAATGTGCCCAATATTCTCAGCCTAATGTTTTCCTTTTTCAGACACGTGAGCCAATCAAACATAACATTACACAAGTTTTAACACACACCTGTGGCGATTGACCTCTTGCGTGAATCGCCACCTTATTGTGGTGGAGGGGTTTGTGTGTCCCAGTGATCCCAGGAGCTATGTTGTCTGGGGGCTTGTCCCCCTGGTAGGGTCTCCCATGGCAAACTGGTCCTGGGTGAGGGTCCAGACAAAGAGCGGTTCAGAAGACTCCTATGGCTGCAACAATGAGGGAACAGTTTACCCTGCCCGGGATAGGGTTACCGGGGCCCCACCCTGGAGCCAGGCCTGGGGAGGGAGGTCGAGGGAGAGCGTCTGGTGGCTGGGCATTAGCCCGTGGTGCCCGGCCGGGCGCAGCCCGAAGAGGTTACATAGGCCCGCCCTCCTGTAGGCCCACCACCCGCAGGAGGCGTCGCAGGGGTCGTGTGCAATGTGTGTCGGGCGGTGGCCGAGGGAGGAGGCCCTGGCAGACCGATCCCGGCTATCGAGACTGGCTATTGGGACACAGAATGTCACCTCTCTGGTGGGGAAGGAGCCTGAGCTAGTGCGTGAGGTTGAGAGATAACAGCTAGATATAGTTGGGCTCACCTCAACGCATGGCCTGGGCTCTGGAACCAGTCTCCTGGAGAAGGAGACTGGTCTGGAGTTGCCCTCGGTGAGAGGCGGCGAGCTGGGGTGGGTATTCTTGTATCCCCCCGGCTTGCTGCCTGTACGTCGGAGTTTTCACCGGTGGATGAGAGGGTAGTTTCCCTGCACCTTCGGGGTGGGGAACAGGTCCTGACTGTTGTTTGCACTTATGCGCCGAATGACAGTTCAGAGTACCCACCCTTTTTGGAGTCGCTGGGCAGGGTGCTGGAGAGTGCTCCATCTGGTGACTCCAAAGTCTTGCTGGGAGACTTCAACGCTCATGTGGGCAATGACAGTGAGACCTGGAGGGGCGTGATTGGGAGGAACGGCCTGCCCGATCTGAACCTGAATGGTGTTTTTTTATTGGACTTCTGTGCAAACCACAGTTTGTCCATAACAAACACCATGTTCGAACATAAGGATGTCCATAAGTGCACATGGCACCAGGACACCCTAGGTCGCAGGTCGATGATCGATTTTGTAATCGTATCATCAGATCTGCGGCCGTATGTTCTGGACACTCGGGTGAAGAGAAGAGCTGAGCTGTCAACTGATCACCACCTGGTGGTGAGTTGGATCAGGTGGCGGGGGAAGATGCTGGACAGACCTGGCGCACCTAAACGTATTGTGAGGGTGCAACTGGGAATGCCTGGCAGAAGCCCCAGTCCGGGAGATCTTCAACTCCCACATCCAGCAGAACTTCGACAACATTCTGAGGGAGGCTGAGGACATTGAATCCGAATGGACCATGTTCCACACCTCCATTATTGAGGCTGCTGCTCAGAGCTGTGGCTGCAAGGTGGTTGGTACCTGTCGTGGTGGTAACCCCGTACCAGATGGTGGTCACCAGAGGTGAAGGGAGCCATCAAGCTGAAGAAAGAGTCCTATCGGGCTTGGTTAGCCTGTGGGACTCCGGAGGCAGCTGACAGGTATCAGCAGGCCAAGCGGAATGCAGCTCGGGTGAGGAACGAAGCAAAAACTTGGGTGTGGGAGGAGTTCGGTGAGGCTATGGAAAATGACTTTTGGACGGCATCGAAGTGATTCTGGCAAACCGTCAGGCAACTCAGGAGGGGAAAGCAGTGCTCCACTCACACGGTTTATAGTGCGGGTGGGGTGCTGCTGACTTCAACTGAGGCTATAGTCGGACGGTGGAAGGAATAATTCAAGGACCTCCTGAATCCCACTGACACGCCTTCTGTAGTGGAAGCAGAGTCTGGGGACGAGGGAGATGACTTGACCATCACTGGGGGTGAGGTCACTGAGGCAGTTGAACAACTCCTTGGTGGCAGGGCCCCTGGGCTGGATGAGATTCGCTTCCTGAAGGCTCTGGATGTTGTAGGGCTGTCTTTGTTGAAACGCCTCTGCAACATTGCGTGGTGATCTGGGGCAGTGCCATTGGATTGGCAGACTGGGGTGGTGGTCCCCATCTTTAAGAAGGGAGACTGGAGGGTGTGCTCCAACTTTCGGGGGGATCACACTCCTCAGCCTCCCCGGTAAGGTCTATGCCAGGGTGCTGGAAAGGAGGGTCCGTCCGTTAGTTGAACCTTGGATTCAATAGGAATGATGCGGTTTTCGTCCTGGTCGTGGAACGCTGGACCAGCTCTTTATCGTCTCAAGGATATTCGAGTGTGCGTGGGAGTTTGCCCAACCAGTCTACATGTGCTTTGTGGACTTGGAGAAGGCATTCGACCATGTCCCTCGGGGTATCCTGTGGGAGGTCCTGCGGGAGTATGGGGTGTCTGGTCTGTTGTTGCGGGCCATTCAGTCTCTGTACAACCGCAGTGAGAGCTTGGTCCGTATAGCCGGTAATTAGTCGGATTCGTTTCCTGTGGGTGTTGGACTCCGTCAGGGCTGCTCTTTGTCACCGATTCTGTTAATAAATTTTACGGACAGAATTTCTAGGCGTAGCCAGGTGGCGGAAGGCTTCTACCGTGGTGGACTCAGTGTCATCTCTGCTCTTTGCAGATGATGCGGTCCTGTTGGCTTCATCAGGGAGTGGCCTCCAGCTTGCAGTGGAATGGTTCGCAGCCGAGTGTGAAGCAGCCGGCATGAGAATCAGCACCTCTAAGTCTGAGGCCATGGTCCTCAGCCGGAAAAGAGTGGAGTACCCTCTCCGGCTCAGGAATAAGTTCTTGCCCCAAGTGGAGGAGTTCAAGTATCTCGGGGTCTTGTTCACGAGTGATGGGAGAAGGGAGCGGGAGATCGATAGACGGATCGGGGCTGCTTCTGCAGTGATGCGGACGCTGCACCGGTCTGTCGTGGTGAAGAGGGAGCTTAGTGTAAAAGTGAGGTAGTAATATGTGCTAATATGTGTAGTATTTCTAAAATTAGAAACATCCTTTCTCAGAGTGATGCTGAAAAGCTAATTATTATATTATACTTAAGGACATCCTTATGTATGAACATGGTGTTCGTCATGGACAAACCATGGTTTGCACAGTCCAATAACAAAACACCACTTGGTTTCAGGCCAGGCAGGCTGTTCAATCACAGCCCTCCAGGTGTCACTCTCATTGCCCACATGAGTGTTGAAGTCTGCCAGTAGGATGACGGAGTCATTGGATGGAGCACCTTCAAACACCCCACCCAGCCACTCCAAGATGGCTGGGTACTCTGAGCTGTCATTGGGCAGGTGGACGGGCAGGTGGGCCTACAGGAGGGCGGACCCATAGCACCTTTTTGGGCTGCACCTGGCTGGACACCACTGGCTAAGGCCTGGCTACTGCACACTGTCCCTCAAGCTCCCTCCCCAGGCCTTGAGTTCCTATTAATTAATATTTTTTTTGTTCTGTTTTTAATCAAAATGTAATATATTCATTTGAAAGATGAATGTATTACATTTTGTATTACTTGTATCTATGCAGGTATGTTTGTGTGTATGTAGTCAAGTTATTACACTTACAGTACTGATTAAAATAGATTTAATGAGACACTGAATCAATGATTTGGTTCTCACAACAGAGCTTTTCAACTGGAGTGAGTAAATTTAAAATCCTACATGTGGTACCTTTGACAAACCAATTCTCTCCTTTTAGCACTTAAATTCACCTCTCCACAGAACAGATAGCAACAGTGGAAATAACCAGCTGTTTTGCTTTAGCAGCATGTATTTTCTATACAAATCTATGACAGTGCTAAACATCCTCAGCATAAAAGTGCACTCATACTTACTTTTCTGCTGTTGAAGTCATGGAGCTTTTAGTTAAAAATGATTACATATTTGGGAAGCTGCCACGATTGTCACTTGCATTCCTAAACATATTGACCTTTAATGGAATCAATGGCTTGTGGGGGTGGTCCACAACTGAAGAAAGTCTAGCATAAAAACCGGTGGAAAGGAGACTTATAGTATAGTTATAAAAATAATTTCAGATGCTGTAAACGACTGCCAATTACAGGAAAATTATGATACATTTATTTTATGTGCTATTTACTTTTTTAATGTAAATAATCTTTGGAAAACTTTGTTCATTCAACAAGACTCACATTTCTTACATTAAGTGCACAATAGTTCATACAAGGAATTTTTTTTTTTGTTTTACCAAGGTATTTTATTGGTGCTGAATAAATTAACACATTTTGAGTTTAGTCCCACAGAAAACATCTATCCAGGAAAATAATAAAATAATAAATCCAAATCTATCCAATAGAATTTGTTGAGACATTGCAGATTTTGAAGTCAATTTGTACCCTGATTTCAGTCTTCTCCAGGTTGTTATTTAAATATGGATAAAAAACAGAAAGCTACTATAAACAGATTAAAATATCACTGTTCACTACTTAACATTGCTAATCCTTACAGGAAATTAAAGCTAATTAAATAATATTCAGCTCTCCTCCTCCAGTTTCTGTCCACACACTCCTCTTTCATTTCTGCTCTCTATGGCAAATCTATGCTTTACTCCTTCACCCAGATGGAAATACAGTGTTTTAAACAGGACCCTGTGCTATTAATAAGTAATCAAGGTTAATTTACCTCAGTAGAGTGAAAAGAGAAATAAACTCACATTAGTAACGTATAATAGAACAGCTTCATTGTTCTGTACAAAAGTTTATTTGTTTGTTTTAGCGTGGTTCACAATGATCATTGATGTGCTGTATACACGTCAGTGGCTTGTGTTAAACCTTTTCTTACAAAGTAATTTATACAATAAAAGAAAGAAAGTAATTAGAAATAATATATAGCAAATTTTTAATTATTAATAAGGAAAATAAAAAAACAAACTGCAGGTTAACCCTAATTATTTAAGAGTGTATAGATGTGAACTTAAAGTTACTGCAATATAAATGGTTAAACCGGTTGTATATTACACCAGCTAGGCTGCACCATTTTAATGTAAACATCCCTGATACCTCTTTTAAATGCTTTTGAAGGGATCGCTGTTCCACTGTGTATGGAAATGCACCTTAATATTAGCCTTCTGGACGAAAATACTAGAATTTGTTAGCCACACTATTGGTGAAGTACCTCTTACTCCAAAATTGTGTTTATTGCATATATATCCAGAATACTTTAACCCATCTAAAAATATGAGAGAATTACTGAACATTTGTCTTCTGGAGGCCAAACGATGTATAGCCATAATGTGGAAAAATGAGAAAATGTGCACTGTTGCTCAATGAATGAAAGGAATGTGTTTGCACCTGGCCCTATAGAGGATAAGCAACACACTTAAAAACAATTTGGACATTTTGTGGCAAATTTAGAACTTGTTTTATCCTTTCCTTGGAGATATTAATATTGTAACTGATGGCTGGAAATGTGACGGTCAGTAAAAGCGAGGGTTTTTTATTTCTTCTTCCTTGTGGTTGCTGTGAGTTTAGGTTGTTAGGTTCGTTAGGTTAGTTTTTGTTTGTTTGTTTATAGTGTGGTGCTGTGTTATGTTTGTATATAAAAGAAAAACACAATAAAAATTACGTTGAAAACAATTATTTAAGAGTGGCTATACTCTAATCTTATTGTAACAAATGCATCTACTTTATGTCTTTTTTATTATGCCTACATTATTCAAATGTATTATATTTAATTTAATATATTATAATTTATGCACAAAACATCAACCATCCATTTTCTTCTGCTTATCCTGGGCCAGGTTGTGCAGGCAGCAGTCTTAGTAGAGAAACCCAGACCTCACACTCCCCAGCCACCTCCTCCACCTTTAATGGCTGAGATCAATGGTTTCAGACTTGGAGGTGCTAATTCTACTTGCTGTTTCACACTGGGCTGTGAACCTCTCCTGTGCGAGCTAGAGACCATACCATACCATACCGTACCGTACCATAACATACAGTACCACAACATACAGTACCATAACATACCGTACCACAAAGTACCATACCATACTGTATCATATGTACCGTACCATACCATATAACTTTATTTGTAAAGCACTTTTAAAAAGAACAACAGGGCTGACCAAAGTGCTGTACAATAATGTCAAACATAATAGACAAACACAGCCCAGAGGAGAAAAGATACAGAAATACAAAAGGGATTTAAACAGTGTACCATACAGCACGTACCATTCTGTACTGTACCATACCATATTTTACCCCGTACCGTAACTTACGGTACCATACAGTACCGTACCATACCATACCATACCGTACCGTATCATACCATACTGTACCAGACCATACCACTTCATTTATAAAGCACTTTTAAAAAGAACAACAGGGCTGACCAAAGTGCTGTACAATAATGTCAAATATAACTGACAAACACAGGCCAGATGATAAAAGATACAGAAAGAAAAAAGATTTTAAAAAAGTACCATACCATACCATACCAGACCATACCATACGGTACCATACCATACATACTGTAAAGTACAATACCGTACCGTACCGTACGGCATGGTACCTTACCATACATACCGTACAGTGCTATACGGCCATACCGTACAGTACCTTACCATACTGTACTATACCGTAACGTACCATAACATACTGTACAGTACCGTACCATACAATACCATACCGTACCAGACCGTACCATACCTTACCATACCTTACTGTATTGTACCTTACCATACCGTAATGCACCACTTTTGCTTCCTCTGCTAATTCCAATAAAAAGTGCATTGCAGTAATCAAGATGAGGTGTTACAACAGGATGTATTAACATTTCAACATTGAATTTGGGCAGAAGAGGCTTGATTTTTGACAGCTGCCTCAGTTGGAAAAAGCAGGATTTTACCACTGTGTTTACATGAGTATCGAGCCTTAAAGTAGAATCTATTTTCACACCTAAAATTGTGATAATAGACTTCTTATATGGGGCCAGAGAGGAAAGGTCAACGTAGGGGGTATTGCTGGTGCCACCGGGTCTAAGCAACATAATTTCTGTCCTATTCTCATTAAAATTCCAAAAATTTAAGACAGTAGAGGAGAGGCTAGACAGAGCATGCATCACAGTGCTTAAGTGGAAAATAAACTTGACAATCATACACATGACAATGGGAGGAAATATCATGTTTATGGAAAATAGAGCCAAGTGGCAGTAGGTACAAAGAGAAAAGCAAAGGTCCAAGAATGGAGCCTTGTGGTACCCCCCCCCCCCCCCCCCAAGTGAGAGCAGCAGAGGCAGAGATAAGGCCATCAATGCTGACACAGAAACTTCTATCAAACACGTAGGCCCTAAACATTGGAGAGTTGTGCCTGTGATGCCCACCCACTGCTCCAGGCGGGAAATGAGGATCTCATGGTTCACAGTGTCAAAGAAAGCTGTTAAACCCAATAGCATGAGTAGCACAGAGCCACCAGAATCATTTGCTAAAAGAATATCAAAAACTCTTAACAGAGTGGGCTCAGTGCTGTGATGAGTTTTAAACCTAGACTGGAATACTTCCAGAATTGCATGTTCACCCAGGAAGAACTTCAGTGTGGTGTAAACAGTCTTTTCCAGGATTTTTGACAAAAACTGTAGCTTGGAGATGGGCCTAAAGTTTAACAAAACCAACAGTCTATGCCAGCTTTCTTCAGCAAGGGTTACACAACAGCATGTTTACATGTTTTTTGGCACCACACCAGTGGTAAAACTACTGTTAATAATGGTAAGAATAAAGGGACCAAAGTTCTTTAAGAAGTTGAGAGGGCACATCATCAAAGGTGAGAGCCTGATGGCTTCAGACTGGAAAACAGCTACTCTAAAAAGGAGAGGGAGATGGACTCAAAGTGGTCAAACACAGCCAAACAGGGTATGGGGTAAATTTATCATGACAGGCTGGTGAAATGAGGGCCATAGTGCTTACAGCCTTCTCCAAAAAGAAGTGAAGAAACTTTAATTTTACTGGAAGCTTCCAGGTGGACAGGGTTGTGAGAGTTAGAGACATTCACATCAGACTTAGCAGCTTTCTGAAAACAACAGCAACTTTCTCTCAACATTTCAAAAGAAACCTGCACCCTGTCCTTTTCTGCATCCATTCAGCTTTCCTGCACTCCAGTCTAAGGGCATAGATATTATCATTTAACCATGGCTCTGATCTTAACTTTGGTTGCCTGATTTTTAATGGGCTACAGAGTCCAGAACAGTTTGGCAAATAGAATTAAATTGAAGGGTTAGCTCCTCAGTAGTGGAGGACACAGAGGGGTATGGGGTCACTTCATGGTTAAAATCAACTGAGAAGTAAATAGCAGTGGAAGACTTAAATGCACAGCAGTGCTGAGCAGGTTGACAGAGAAGAACAAAATCAATTAAAACAGGCTGATGGTCTGATAACACTGTATCACCAATTTCCAAATTAAGAACCGATAAATGAAAAGATAAAACAAGGTTCAATCTGTGCCCATGTTCCTGTGTGGGATCATTCACAGACTGAATTAGATTAAAAGAGTACACTAAATCTAAAAAGTCCTTAATCAGAGGCTTCTCTGGGCAACAAACGTGAATATTAAAGTCCTCAACAATTAAAAACTGGTCATATCTTGGCATGATTTCACCAGAGATCAGATAAGTCACTTAAAAAGTCTTTATTATCCTTTATTATAAACCACCACGCAAAGCAGCACAGGAGACTGACCCAACTCGAAGACTCCATTCAAAGCTTGAGAAAGAAACTGGAGGAGACAACTGCTTCTTGTCCTTGCTCTTGACGGAGATGGTCGCACTATCTCTCTCTCCCTGCCCTCCCCATCTCTCCGCTTGCTGCTTGCTGTGAGAGCTTCTCTGACACACTGTCCGAATAAGAATAAGATTGAGAGCAACATGGATCTGGCAAGCTGTGCCCTAAACACCATTGATCGAATTTTTTCCCACTATGAGATCGGGGAAAGGGGAGCCTGCGTGTCCGAGTGGAACTGACCCGGTTGGATACGTCATCGATTCTTGGAGCTTGTGGAGACCTGTGTGCTTCTCAGCCATGGAGGTCGAGGACGTGGAAGACGTCTACATATTCGGCTATGTGGTAGGGGTATCTCTTCTGTTTGGGCTCGGAGGATACCTGATTTACCAGGAAATTAAGAAAATCTGGGCGGCAGTTCGACATCTGCAGAGGCTGCAGACCCAGGTGGATGGGCTGAGTAGGGCCGTACAAACTCAGACTCAAAGCCTGTTGGACCTGAGCCGTAGAGCAGGTGAGTAGTCCAGCTGAGAGCGTGCTCGCAGGCGAGAGGGGTTCGATCTGGAGATAAAGTTCGGTTCTGCACGGTGAGGACGGTAACTAATGAAATTTGGAATATTGGATTTACTGAATGGGTTCCCCAGTGAGACTGAAGGCTGTTGGAAAAAAACAAGCAGCCTGTTCCAAAACAACATCTGCATTATCAGGAATTCGGCTCCCTAGCCGGCCTTGGGCTGTCAATCATATCTCTCCAGGCCTATGTGTGACAGTCGCTCTTCCCCTCAGCCCTCTCTGTGATTTGTGTAGCTGGAGCTGGTGTACCACGGCCGCTGATGAACTTCCACCACTATCAGTGAACTGTTTTGGCTAGGAGCTGGCATCTGGGCTCCACAATGCCCCCACCCTTTCGTCTCCGTCTGCATCCCCTCCGGACCCTGACCTTACCCACCATATTGCCATCCTGGCTTTAAATGTGCAAATATGCTTTTGCTGAGGTGTTTTTTGGAACCTCGTACGGTGTTTATAATGAATACAGTACGAGATGATTTTTTTGAACCTACCTATCCCAGTGTATCTCTTTTTGTTCTTCTGTTAAAGGTAGCGCCGGAAATATGGCTGCATGACCTCGGACACCTGTCCCCCCTGTTTGTGTTTGTGTTTGTTGAATGGGTGCTCTGTTAACTGCAATTTCCTAATGTGTGAACCTGTTCACCCATATGGCAATAAACCTTCATTCATTCATTCATTCATTAAAGTCAACATAGAATTTGAAAACCATTGCTAAACCTCCATCATTACCCGAGAACCATGGGGAATTAAAAGCATATGGAGGACTCACCAGGAGACATCCAGATTACACTCACACAGAGAAAATCCAATCCAAAGTGAAGAAATCTTTTAGGACAAAAGTTTTCTTCATTACATATCTGGCTTTCACCAGGCCCATCTTGATGGAAGCCCAGTCCAAAACAGCAGTAGGCCAAAGGCTGCAAGTTCTGGAGGTTCACTCCTCATCACCACAGGTGAAGTGGGCAGGGGCACGGAGGTAGAATCAACTGCCAAAGATAGTTAGCAGCCAGGAGTCAACATGACACCTTTTTTGCACCGTGAACCAAAAAGGTGAGGAACTGATTCATTTTGGACCAGGAAGGCTCTGGAATAGCAAACCAAATAGGCCTTTCGCTTCACTAACCACTCACTATGATGCGTCATCTAGTGAGGTGAGCATGGAAGTTGGTAAAGAAAAGCCAATAGTCCAGATAAGAATGGGGGTGAAAAATATTGTCGTTTCTGGTGGTACTGCACAAGTTTTACAGCAAGCAGATGAAGCTCCAGAAATGTATGATGCTCATACACCAGTAGCAACTTGACATTTTGCATGACACACAGAAACAACAGCGAAGACGCAAACAAAGTAAAGGGTGCCGTACACATCATCCACAAAAAGCTGATGAGATTCTGAGGTCACCGTGGCGGAAACTTTCCACCACTTGGCTACACCAAGAAATTCTCTCCATAAAAATTGTGAGCAAAATTGGTGACAAAGGGCAGCCCTGGCAAACTGAGTGACCTCATCCCCAGTAATTGATGAGTCCCCAGTCTCTTCTTCCTGTACAAAGATGTATCAGACATAAGGAGGTCCTCGAAGTATTCCTTCCACCACCCAACTATATCCTCAGTTGAAGTCAGCAGTGCCCCACCTGCACCATACACCCTGTGAGAAGAGCACTGCTTTCCTCTCCTGAGTCATCTGATTGTTTGCCAGAATCATGCTGAGGCAGTCTGAAAAGTATTTTTCCATGGCCCTACAAAACTCCTCCCACACACGTTTTCTTTCAGTCATCACCTGAGCCATGGTCGATTTGGCCTGCTCTCAGCTTGATGGCTCCCTTCACCTCTGGTATCCACCATCTGGCTTGGGGATTACCACCACGACAGGCACCAACCACCTTGCAGCTCCTTGCAGCTCCATGCAGCAGCCTCAACAATGTCCTCAGCCTCCCTTGGAATGCTGTTGAAGTTCTGCTGGATGTGGGAATTGAAGATCTTGTGGACTGGGGCCGGGTGTATGTCAGCTAAGTTAATCAGTGTATTTTTCACCATTGGTGCACAGCCCTGCTTCCCCAATAAGGGACTGATTGCTTTATGGGGAATGACATTGCTCTGGGAAAAGTGTGACCTGTCCCTGAGGTCATAGATACTCCAGAGTCAAATGCAGGTGTGAATGAACTGACATTGGTCTCATCATCATCATCATCATCATCATCATCATCAAATAGATAGATAGATAGATAGATAGTGGGCCAACAGTGGGCAAGTAAAGTGTGAGGTGGACTAAGCTAATATTAATACAGCCTAGCAGCTGTGTTTGCCATGGCCCTCCTAGCAATGAGGTCATAATTTGTAAAATAGAACCACAAATCAAAATCAGTATAAATAAAAGATGAAGTCCTGTCCCTGTGATGACAATGACTTTTTTCTTTTTTAAATAAACTGTACATTCATTGTTAAATTGTGATCTACAGTGAAAGCAGGATCAGGTGGAAAAGAGCCTGGAAAGGTGGAAGTATGCACTGGAAAGAAAAGGGATTGAGAGTCAGTATAAGCCAGACAGAGTACAAGTGTGTGAATGAGAGGGAGACAGGTGGAAACACACAAGGACTAGAGACAGTGAAGGTAGATGAGTTTAACTACCTGGGGTCAACCATCCAAAGCAATGGACAGTACACAAGAGAGTGCAGGCAGTGTGGAGTGGATGAAGAGGAGTGTCAGAAGGATGGTAAATGGACTAGTTCTTATATAGTGCTTTTCTACTCAGTCTGAGCACTCAAAGCACTCATACAACACGTTTACATTTACCCCGTTCACTTCCATGATTAACTAAGCACTTTTTATTACATTAACACTCGCATCGGAGAGCAACTTGGGGTTAAGTATCTTGCCCAAGGATGCATTGGCATGCAGCCTGGAGTAGCCAGGAATCGAATCGCCGACCTTCTAGTCAGTAGGTGATCTGCTCTACCTCCTGAGCTACAGCCACCCCTATAAGAACAAGAGTGAAAGGAAAGGGTTACAAGATGGTAGAGACCTGCTATGATGATGGTCTGGAGACAGTGGCACTAACAAAAAGACACGAGTTCAAGATGTTAAAAGTTTCATTGTGAGCAACCAGGGTGGACAAGTTTAAAAATTAGTCTATCAGGTCAGGTGGTTTGGAGATGTTAGAGAGGCAAGGGCAAGATGGTTTGGACATGTGCAGAGGAGGGATAGTGGACATATTGGATGAAGGATGTTGAAGATGGCACTCCAGGCAGGAGGAAAAGAGGAAGACCTCAGAGGACGTTCGTGGATGTAATGAGGACAAGCAGAGGATTGGTGTGACAGAGGAGGATGATAGGGATAGTATGAGACGGAGACACTGCTGTGTTGATCCCTAAAGGGAGCAGCAAAATCAAGAAGATAGTCACTGCTACTTTTTTTCAAAAAACATACAAACTTACAAATTGTATGCTTTGGCAATAAGTTTGATATGTTTGTGAAGTCATTCTGTGGTCAGGGCACACTCCAGTTGAAACTGTTAAAGCACCCCAAGGAAACAATAGGCCTTACATTAGGTACACACACATACACACATGGGATCATGTATCTCTCTCTGCCAGTGTAAAGGCCACTAAGCAGTCCTGCTGTGTATGTGTGTGCGCGCAGATGGCACTTTTATAACAAGTCATAAAACAAAGACATCATCCATTGCCCCAGGAGAGGTCATTTGGCTGGATATGGCTACCAGTCACACACACAGCAGGAGTCAACCCTTAGCTGTGGCCTTTACATCAAATAAAGCTCCAAAAGACACAGGAAAAAAAAGAGGAAAGCAAAAACTGAAGTAATATCAATAGTCTAACAAAAATATCCCCATTTTATTTCCTCCTTTCACTCTTTCCTGTTTCCTTCATCCTATTCTTTTTTTTTTCAGTATGTTTTTATTTATAGTACAAATGAACTGGTTCCGGTCAGTATGGCTCCATTTTTAATAAATGACTTTTTCAAATGGAATAAACCTTCTATTCCCAATAAAATTCTACTGGAATGTTGAAATCTGGTGATCATCCCGACCACTCAAATCTAGCTGAAAAAAACATTAAAAAGTGCCAATCATGAGTTAGTTCTGTTATCAGATCACAAATAGCCCTTTTAAATACAGTACTGTGCAAAAGTCCCATCCACTCCTCATTTCTTAATATTTGAATTTCAAGCAGCCAGATGTTTGTGTCATTTTTAAAGGGGTCTTCAGCAAGTGTTCTCCAGGTTTAATGAAAGTCTTTGAAAGGTTTTCTTTGGACACCGGCAGCATTTTTACTCACCCACTCATTTTTAGAGGTGTGTATGTGTGTGCACGCATGTGTGTGTGTGTGCACGTGTGTGTTTTTTAAATGAATGATTCAGCCATAACGAGGCACCAAACTGACTGAATCAGTGTTATGTCTGCATATAACTAAGCAAAGAATCAAATTTAAATTGTATCCTGAGGAACGTTGTTACTCTTTCTTCTTTCTTCTGTTGAATCTATGAAAACTATCAAAAGATAAGATAAGATAAGATAAAACTTTAATGATCCCACGACGGGGAAATTTGCGCATTACAGCAGCTCAGTACAGAGAAAAAATGAAAAGGATGAGTAAGAACAAATAACTAAACTAAAATAGAATAGAATAAAATAAAATAAAATATACACATATACATAAGCACTATATACATAAATATATATATCAATGTCAATACCCACATTTACATATACACACATATACACACACACACATCAAAAACACTATATACAGATATCAAAATATTATATACATTTGTAGCCGGTAAGTGATGGCAGAGGAGGTAAAGTGTCCAAGTGACTCAAGACATTATGATGTGTTATACAGTCTAACTACTGTTGGGATGAATGACTGTGAAAGCGCTCCTTCCTGCAGCGAGGATGTTTCAGTCTCTGACTGAAGGAGCTGCTCAGCTCACCTACGGTCTCATGCAGAGGGTGATGGGGGTTGTCCATGATGGATGTCAGCTTTAACATAACATAGTTATTACCAACACAGTAATTCCTAAAGAGCCACTAACCAAAAACTTGGCATATGCTGGCATGGTGTGCAGGACGTCCTGTGTCAGGTCTAAAAACAAATAAAGGATGCAGTGAAAAACCCAAATTTGATATTTGTCAAGGATTTTGAATTGAATTGATCAAGGCTGATGAGCTTGCATTGCAGAAAAAGGACACTAAAAATAACATAACATTAGAATTCTTTAATTAAAAATATATAACTCAAATGAAAAACCATGTAAATACATTGTTCTTGTAATATGTTCTGCTAGCACTTCAGGTAAATCAGCTGTTATATGCAGAGGTGTAGTGCTGTTTGTTTAAGTAGCAGAGGTGCGTACCCGGGTGCACACATTAGTTTCTAAGGCTATTTCAGCACCATGGACGTTTACAGTATTCAGCTATACATGACCAAAGTGATCAAATGTCATAGTGAATTTAAGAACATAAAGTCATCAGTCTGACCATCTTCATCTGTTCTTATTTACTGTTCTTCGATGAACCCTGGGTCTGAGACGCAGCCACCATGACAGTCTCTGACAGTTCAGGTTTCTTCTAGTAAAGAGCTGCTTTGGAATCTGTTTTACAGCCAACATGTACGGTGTACAGGAGAATGACACATCCGGACTCGTCCACGTATTCAAGTTACACTGTAACTGTGCCCGTCTCTGCACGTCATGTAATGCTAGCATTTATTAAAGTCAGTATTAATAATACTGTAAGATTCACACATCAATCTAAGACATTTTTGATCATTCCACTAATTACAGAAGTTTGACAAATGTTTTAATATTACATGTTACAGATCTGTGAGAAGGGAAAAATCATCATTTGTGGTTCTTTGTGTAATTTGATAAAAATCTGAAACACTGTGAATCAGTCAGCTCACTTTATAAATATCTCGATCGCCTGGATGAGTCTTGTATTGTGGCTCTGTGATGGTGCTCTGAAAGGGAAACTCCTACAAATGCATCTGAACTGTCCTCAGCTCAGATTTACTAACAGCCTTCTTTTAGTGTCAGCTTGGGATTCAGTGAGGATGCACAGTGACTGCTTTGGGACTGAAAAGCACAGGCAGGTGCTGTGGTGGCTGCCTTTGTGTGTGTATTTGTAAGAGTTTCCATGTCAGAGCACAAACATGATTTACTAAAGTTTGTGGCTCACACTTTAATATTAAACTCAATGCTGAATAAAGCACGTGCTATACTGGTTGTTGGATTTGTGATAGTTGGAGTGTTCATGTATTTGGAATGGGGGGTGTTGTGAGAAGGAGGCTGTGGATGTGATAGGTGCTAAAACTCTGTGACTCTTCACTGAGTCGTCACCATCCATATTTAATACTAATATTTTACTGAAACTGAGCAGCACTGACTGAACTGTGTTTCAGGGGTTCACTCACATTTCTGGATGGACAGCGGTACATAATTGAAATGAAAATTCATGAAATTTCCATGTAGATTGGTTTTTACTTTTCTCTATTGGAGCCATACACAATATAAATGTGTGACAAACTGCAGCTGTTAGTGTGTCAGATTAATGTATGAATCTTAAAATGTGTAATATACCTGCAGCCTCACACATTTGTGCACATTTGTGCACATGGCAGAGTGTCTTCATTAATGCACAGACAGCTCAGAATCAGACAGGCAGTGTTCCTCATACAGGTCAGGTGGGACGGGCAGGTTACAGGTTTATATGCTGGAATACTCTCCTGCGTTCCACCTGATGAATCCTGTTGATTGTCAGTCCTCAGGACCTCACACAGTCCTTCACATAGATGAGTTCATCCTTATAGAAAACCATACTGATTGATCTTCAGCCCCTCTCATTCACCTCAGTGCTTTCAGAGTGTAAACCCTTCACTTACACTGGACTCTTTTTGTTAGGACATCTATGGCTCTTTCACACGCCCTCATTGGGTGTGCTCATTTTTGAGGCTCTATATTTGTGCTGCTATTGGCACATAATTATTGAAATGAACTGACTGCATCTTTCCACATAAATTAATCAATAGTCGCAAAATTGACACTGCACCTCTTTGGTAAAACCTGACAGCAGCTTTTTGATGATGGCTTTTGTGCTGGTCCTAAACATCATGATCATTCTGTCTTTATTAACTTTCTTGTATGAAATACTTTTAAATCAAAAGTGAACTGCAATCTGTTACGCTCACTGTGGATATTTTATTTCCTCACTTGTGCTTCACCAGCACCTCTGTTTCACCTCTGTCCCCACATTTCAACTCATATAAGCAGAGTTGTTGACAGGTTGGTCTTTGACCTCTTATGTGTTAGATTGTGTATGTTTCTCGTTGGGTACAAACCTCCTACAGTCATTTACTTTAGCATTCATTGCTGTGATATTTGTTTAATGAGCTGACTGGGGCCCGAGGCAGTTTGCAGCACATGCGGGACTTTACACATTTAAGCCTACATAGTTTATTTACATACAATAGCTTCTTAATTACCAGTGGCAATGTGCTGATTAACTTTAAGCCAAATGCAGCACTAATGGTTTATAACGTGTGCTTTTGTGTAAGTATCTCCCACATACAGAGAGCTGCCAGATGGAGATGATGTGAAGTAATTCACTGGAGGGTAAAATATTGTTTGGTCATGCTGGGCTTTAAATGACGTAAACTAGTTGAGAAAGTTAGTGCTCAGTGATACTGATAAAAATATAATTGTATTACACTGAGAAATGTATGATGCAGTACTTGGTCTGCTTGTTCTTTTCCCTTTAAACACCAGACACCAGCCGGTTCAATTCAGACCCATTACAGGACATGAAGGATCAGTTCAGGGTATTGTTGGTTCACATCTGTATAATGATTCTGAGTGAATTATTCTTTGAAAATTATATTTTATTATTTGACATTTAAGTGAGCCACATAACAAAAGTGTCAGCATGTGATATTTGACAGTCGCATGTAATTTAATTTATTTTACATTAGATTAGTAATTATTAATCATGTGGTCTTTTTTAGATGGTCCAGGTTATCCAACATCCATCCATTTTCTTTTGCATATCCAATTCAGGGTTGCAAGGGGGGGGGGGGGGGGGGGGGGGGGGGGGGGGTGGAGCCTATCCCAGCTTTCATAGGGCAACAGGCAGGGTACACCTGTACAGGTCAGCAGCCTGTCTCCTGTCATTAGCACAGAGAGACAGACAACCATTCATACCTATGGGCAATTTAGAAACACCAATTAACCTAACCCCAGTAAGTGCATGTCTTTGGACTGTGAGAGGAAACCCACACAGACACAGGGATGCAGACTCCACACAGAGAGGCCCGGGCCGAGGTGGATTTGAACCCAGACCTTCTTGCTGTGAGGCAACAGTGCTAACCAGCATGCTGCCCTTATCCAAAACTCAAAATCATTATTCATAGTGAGTTTGTTTGTAGAGTCCTGAGAATCCTGCCCCCAACATATGATTGCAGTCATGCCATTATATAATAGACTACTATACCATTACAGTATTATGCATGACTAACGTATGTTTAGGAAAGGATGATGAGTTAAATCACCAAATTAAAAGAATTGAGGACCAATTTGGTGGTCATTCCATGCTAATAATCACTCCAATGAATGCCAGCCCCTGAGATTTTCTAATAATAATATTATTATAATTATTCAAATGATAAAATCCACTCACAAATGCAATGTGTAATTTTTGCTATGCATCTTCACTGATATGAAACTGTCAGATCTGGGGATACCACGCTCCACCTGTCTTTGGATCAAGGACTTCCTGACAGACCGTTCCCAGAGGGTAAGAGTAGGTCCCCACCTCTCTTCAGCCATCAGCCTCAGCACCGGCTCTCCACAGGGCTGTGTGCTGAGTCCCCTACTCTTCACCCTCTACACACATGACTGCACCTCCATACATGCCAGTAACTGCATCATTAAGTTTGCGGATGACACCACTGTGGTGGGGCTCATATCAGGCGGGGATGAGTCAGCATACTGGGACGAGGTGCAGCGGCTGTCAAGGTGGTGCAGTGAGAATAACTTGATCCTGAACACCACTAAGACAAAGGAGATGGTAGTAGACTTTAGGAGGACAACACATGTCATTCAACCTCTGTTCATCGAGGGGGATGAAGTGGAGCTGGTTTCAGATTTTAGGTTCCTGGGAGTACATCTGCAGGATGATTTGACCTGGAGTATCAATACGACCAGCATTGTCAGGAAGGCCCAACAGAGACTGCATTTCCTGAGGGTTCTTAGGAGCAACCATCTGACCCAGAATCTGCTGGTGTCCTTCTACCGTTGCTGTGTAGAGAGCATCCTGACCTACTGTCTGTGCGTGTGGTTCAACAGCTGCACAGCAGCAGACAGGAAAACACTCCAGCGAATCATCAACACGGCTCAAAAGATCATAGGCTGTCCCCTGCCCTCCCTCCAGGAACTGTTCAATGCCCGCTGCCAGAGGAGGGCACAGAACATCCTCCAGGACCCCTCACACCCTGGACACTCCTTGCTTCAGCTACTGCCATCAGGCAGACGTTTCAGGACAATGAAGGCCAGAACAAACAGACTGAGGAACAGCTTTTATGCCAGGGCCATCATTGAACTGAACTCTGTGTGGTTTGGACAGTGATGTGGGGTGGTAGTGCTGACTGTGTGCGTGCGTTGGTGTGTGTATTGGGGCTAGATTCGTCTTAATTTACTATTGTGCACTGTATTTTAGTAATCATTTTTATCACTCATATTTTTATTATTTTATTATTTATTGTCTGAGGCACCTAGAAAGGAATGCATTTTAAATTTCGTTGTGCAACTTCTGTGTACAATGACAATAAAGATTCTGATTCTGATTCTGATATAAAATTAGCCACCCTCAAACTCCCAACCCATCCTCTTTTGTTTCAGACTTTTTCAAATCTACATTTCAAACATTTTAAGGAAAATCATTTTAATATACTCAGTGCATTTTGAATGTTCCTGAAAAAGAGACAAGAGACATGTTTTACTATATCACATGGAGCCTTCATCAAATCAAGCAGGACTCCCTGTGCTTAACACTTAATCTGTTTGAGCCACTTCCTTTTAAAAGCTTCTTATAGACTGGTTTATTCAATGTCTTTATTTTTGTACTTATTAAAAGAAAAAAACTTCTAGTACAATTATTTATTTAATCCATAAGAGAAAACGGAGGGATGGATGGATGAATGGATAGATGGATGAATAGATGGATAGATGAATGGATGGATGGATGAATGGAAATCCAATTCCAGGTTACTGGCCAATAACTTGCCTCAGCACAAAATGGGGGTGGCTGTAGCTCAGGAGGTAGAGCAGGTCACCTACTGATGGGAAAGTCGGCGGCTCGATTCCTGGCTACTCCAGGCTGCATGCCAATGTATCCTTGGGCAAGATATTTAACCCCAAATTGCTCTCCAACGCAAGCGCTGGAACATGTTGTATAAGTGCTCAAAATATAAGAACTAGTCCATTTACCATTACCACAACATGGAAACTCCTGTCAGGCATCATAGCAGCTAAGAGGAGTTATCATATGGTTCAGGAATTGGCAGAGAGACCAGAGGAGATTTAAAAAAAAAAAAAAAAAAAAAAAAAAACAGCAACTGGTAGATGGAGCAGTCACTAGAGACTGCAAGATGAGAATGATAAACCTGTGCACTGCCTGGATTGACTACAAGAAAGCCTATCACTCGATGCTGCACACATGGATCCTGGAATGCCTAGAACTGTATAAGATCAACAGGACCCTAAAAGCCTTCATCAAGAACTCAATGGGAACATGGAGAACAACACTAGAGGCCAACTCCAAGCCCATTGCACAAGTCATCATCAAGTGTGGGATTTACCAAGGAGATGCCCTGTCCCCACTGCTGTTCTGCATAGGTCTGAATCCCCTCAGCCAGATCATCAGCAAGATGGCTACAAATACAGACAAAAGAATGGAGCAAACATCAGCCACCTCCTGTACATAGATGACATCAAGCTGTATGCTAAGAGTTAATGAGACACCAATTCAGTGATCCATACCACCAGGATCTACAGCAATGATATCAGCATGTATTCAGACTGCAGAAGTGTAGTTGGATGGTAACTAAGAGAGGAAAAGCAGTCAGAACTGAGGGGATTACACTACCAGAAGGACACATTGCAGACCTTGAGGACAGCTACAAGTACTGTGAAATCCCACAGACATTAATCATGGCAGCACAAGAGCAAGCTCTGAGTACAAGATCAATAGAGGCTGGGGTGTACCACACCAGGCAAGACCCCAGGTGCAGGCTGTGCAGAGATGCTCCTGAGACAATCCAGCACATAACAGCAGGGTGCAAGATGGTAGCAGGCAGGGCATACATGGAACGCCATAACCAAGTGGCCGTCATAGTATACAGGAACATCTGTACTGAGTATGACCTGGAAGTCCTGAGGTCAAAATGGGACACGCCCCCAAGGATGGTTGAGAACAACAGAGCTAAGATCCTGTGGGACTTCCAGATACAGACAAACTTGTGATGGCTAACCAACCGAACATCGTAGTGGTGACAAAGGAAGAAGGTCGTAGTGATAGTGGTTACAATTCCAGGTGACAAGAAGAAAGAACACGAGAAGCTGGATAAATACCAAGGACTCAGAGAGGAGCTGGAAAGGATGTGGAAGATGAAGGTAACAGTGGTCCCCGTGGTAATCACAACACTTGGGGCAGTGACCCTCAAACTGGGAGAGTGGCTCCAGCAGATTCCTGGAACAACATCCGAGATCTCTGTCCAGAAGAGCGCAATACTGGGAACAGCTAAGATACTGCGCAGGACCCTCAACTCCCAGGCCTCTGGAAGAGGACCCGAGCTTGGAGGGCAAAATAGACCACCTGTAGGTGCGAGCTGGGATTTATATATATATATAGACATGTATATTTTTTGTATACATTCAAAAATGTTTCACATGGTAATTTATTGAATGTAGTATTTATATTTATCGTTATCACATTAGATCACATTAGAGTAAATCCTCATAATATAATATTTTTGTTATAGCAATGCAATTTAACAAAGAAATGGTGCCAAAAGCAGTGTAGATGGCTGAACCTGTATGTGGCTTTTTCAGGGATCCATGGGGTCCATTGACCCTGGGCAGCTCTCTAGATTGACTGACTTTTTCAGTTTGCATTTCAGTTTGAGGGATGTGATTCTAGAGCTACATACATGATCACCTTTGATCTGCTCACAAGATGAGAAGCACCTCCCAGTGGTGAGAGGAGAAAACAGTGGAAATATGCTGCCCTGTGAGTCAAGTGTAAATTGACAGTCTTTGTTAAAAGCAAATAAATAATAGTAAATACAACTTTGTGCTCTTTATCTGTGGTTAATAGAATTTTCAGGCAGGACAAATATGACCTTGGAGTTTCACACTGGGGTCAAAAGTAATTGTAGCATTCCTCATGATTTAGTCAAACTAGTATATCAGATAATCTGTGAGTCATCAGTTTGGAAGTAGCTTTTTGTATGCTTTAATACACTAAAAGTTACCTTTCCTCTAATGCCTGTGAGTTTTCTCAGGGTGGGGCAAGGCTAACAAGGTTTAGGGGTCTGGATCATTATGGATCATTTAGACATTCATCATGGTACTACACAGTTTGTGTGCATTACCCCATAATTGTGTGTTTTTGTGCAATGATGCACAGCTGGCAGTCTGAACAGTAATACCAAAACAAGCCACAACCATAAAGCTTTTATCAGCAAAGACAGAAACAGAGAGAGAAGAGGGAAAAAAGAAAAAGAGGGAGGGATGGAGAGTGATACGAGTGAGCAGCACAGAAAAAGGGAGAAAATGAAAAAGTTAGAGCAGGCATGACAGAGGCAGGAGTGAGTGGGTGAAAACATGAGGAGGAACAAATAGTTTAAGAGAAATAATTAAGAATGATGATGGAAAGCAATTAGAGAAGATGATGAAAAAGACAGCACGAGCAACAGACAGACACAGAGAGACAGAGAGAGAGAGAGTGTCCTTAATGACCACTTTAGTAGTTTGGAGGCGGTAATTTAGTTAGCCTCGGGGCTGCAGGTCATGTAACACTATCCTTGCCAAAGCGGATGACTGGGTTTATGTGCGTGTGCACATTTGCATGAGTGTGTGTGAGAGCATGTGTGCGTGCATGCGTGTTTATAAGCCAATCCCGACATAGCCTGAATCTCTTCTCTGTAGGAGTCTTGTGGAAATTGCTGGCTAAATGAAATTATATTGTAATTTAAAAACAATTTATCAAAGACAGTTTGGTGTCACTCCCATTGGAGCCATTAGGCCTTCTCACACTCCCAGAAGCAGGAAGACTTCCAGCTCTGGACGAAAAACAGCAACATCAGTGAGGAGAGCTTGGGCAGAGTAAAATGAGAAAGAAAAGCCGAACTTCCAGCAATAGACAGCTTGAGAAATCAGTGCATATTGAAGAGCAACAGTACTATGCCTGCGGGGAAAGATTATTGGACATGATATCTGAGGTATAACTGGACTTTTTTTCCAATTCTGTCCCATAGCAAAATCTACCTGGAGACAAATCTTATGCTAGAGCTGTAACAGAGCAGCTTGACTAAAAAGAATAATTCTTGGTTTTCATCTATGCTCGAAGAACATTAAACATGGGAAGTATGCCTTCAAAGGAGTAAGTATCAATATGTAGCCTTCACAAAACCCCTGTTTCTGTAGCAGCTGCTGTGTGTAAACAGACACAGATGGGAGATAAAGGAAAACTCGAATGTTTACCCTGTAAGTGAGGAGATCATGTGTGGGGCATTTTTCTGCCATGGTTTTAGTGCAACAGGCGAAACATGATCAACTGGTGAACTCACAGTATCACCAGTACATTACAAAATCATACCATATGTACAGTACCAGTGTCCAAACTTCTGACTGGTGCTGTACTTTGTGGTAATAAATAACAGAGCAAGTTAAGTTTTCATCGTGTGGACTGACTCAGACTCCAGGATGTTGCTTTTCGCAGCAGTAGTCCTTGTTCTGCTGTGCAGCATCGGTGAGCTCAGCACAGGGACACATGAACCAGGTCTCCTACCTGGTGCCGACTCAAGTTAGAGTGGGCACCAGCGCACACATTTTCATAGCCGAACAAGGACTAACGTTGCCATCTGCAGTCCGAGAGGAGCTGAAATCTGTTGAACTACAATTTGAGTGTCAGTACAACAGCACCCTTATCAGCCTGCTGCTATAGAAAAACAACATAACATAAACTGATAAAAAAAATTAAAGGAGGAATTTCAAAACACACAAAAAATCATGCTGGATATCTATACTGATATACTGAGTAATATATTCATTTGATGGAAATGAAAATGATCAAATTTCAGAGGCTGATTTCAAAGACACATCAAAAATCAAAGTGAAAAAATGATGCAGCAAGCTAGTCCATTTTACCAATATTTCATAGCAGCAACTCAAAATGTTACTAATATGCTTGTCTGCATGCCTGAAAACATAAGGACATGCTCCTAATTAGATAGCAGATGGTGACCTGGGGGCTCTCCTTCCAGTGCTGAACCGGGGTATCACTGAGCTCCTCGACAGTCTGAGGCACAACCTGCTGACATCAGATGGACCAAAACATAATGTCCCAAAGGTGTTCTGTTGGATTTAAGTCAGCCATGTGTGAGGGCCTGAGGCTGGGCATTGTCAGGCACTAGGACAGAGGTCACCAATAGGTGGACCTCGGTCCAGATCTGGGCCGAAATGATGTCTCATGCGGACCCGAACCTAATACCAAAACAGAAATGCCCACTTAAAATCTTGTTGAGCGCTTTCTGCTTTACTGGCGCAGCTTATACAGTCCTTACGGTAGTGGTGACGTGCCCAAGGAAAAACACTGACCAATTGCACGCGAGTTTGGCTATACCACGTGACACCACCAAGCTGGTTCCTGCCGGCCGGTAAACTTTTTAACAAACAGGGTTATTATAGTTAACGAAAACGAACTAAATAATGAAAACTGAAACTGAAAAAACATTTTCATTTACTGAAATAAATAAAATCTATAATTAAAAGCAAAAAAAGATAACTAAAACTGTATTGTGAGTTTACAAAACTAAGTAAAAATAACTGAAATTATAGATAAAATGACCTTCGCTTTTGTTGTTTTATTTAAAACTCTTGTGGATTGATATGAATTCATTGTTTTCTGCTCTAGCAGTTAAAGCTGGGAGCGCCATCAGGCAACTGTGTGCGTGCGTGTGTGTGCTTGCTGCACCGGTCCAAAATGTAATGGCAGCGGTCTGAGTATGATATCACAGACAGAAGCGAGTGTCTTGTTGTCGATGATGAAAACGTGCAGAACACTTCTCAGGTGGAAAACCACCAACATCAAACTCCACCTGGCTACGGAAAAACGGCTAAAGAAAATCAAAGCATCAATGTAAGGACTCACAAATGTCAGCAAATTCCTGGAGGGAGACTCGGAATGGCCGTTTTTTTTCACTGTATATAAAATGAAAAAAAACAGGGACAAATATGTTTGCAGCCAAACAAACTGAGCACAAAGAGCAAGGACCAAAAGTCCCAGCCAGCACCGCATAAAAAACACCAGCACACGACCACAAGGTAACTAACACACACAATCCAGCTACACAAGCAGAAATGGGACACGAGGTCAGACACTTCTGTAGGTTGTGTACAGAGGCCACAAAGACCCTGCAAGTCTAATCAGCGAGCATCTAACCAAGCTAGCTCCAAAACAGAAGCAGCTTCAGGTGGTGAGAACATCAGGATGCAGCTGGATTTGAACTTTGACTCCTTCAAAGAGTCCAGTTTGTTTTTGTCCAACATTCGCTGTGTTCTGATCTCATACACCACGTGTTCTGCACTGACACTGAAGTTTGTTGTAGAGTTTGAGTTTTGGAGTTCATGTTTTTCTTCTCCCTGTTGATGTTCATGTGTGTCCTTAATATTATTATCTCATTAAGCACGTAATGTTGCTACTTTGTGAACAGTTGGTTATTGAATGCAGTTTTTTTTAAATGGTATCTTTTGTTAAGTTTTTATTACACAATAGTCACTCTTGCACCTGACAAAGAATGAAAAACCAATACCATCTTCTTCAGGGGGGCCCTGGAGCCTATCCCAGCTGACATGGGGCAAGAGGCAGGGTGCACCTTGTACAGGCTGCCTGCCTGTCACAAGGCCAACACGGAGAGACAGACAACCACTCACATCTATGGGCAATTTAGAGTGACCAATAAACCTAACCCCACTACATGTCTTTAGACTGTGGGAGGAAACCATGCAAACTCCACACAGAGAGAGAGGGGATTGGGCCAAGGTGGAACCGAACCCAGACCTTGTAGATGTCATTTTAACTGTGAGGCAGTAGTGCTAACCACTACGCCATTGTACTGCTGTACATTAAAACTAACAAGAACTAAACTAAAACTAAGCATGAAACTAAAAATGAAAACTAATCAAAACACACACACACACACACACACACACACACACACACACACACACACACACACACACACACTTTGGATATATATGTGTGTTTGGATTTTACATCACATTAAATAGTTGGACTTCCAGACCTCGGCCTCATGAAATTTTGCCTGACTAGACCTCTTTAAATTTTATTTGAATACCCCTGCACTAGGAGGATCCACTGCACCAACGGCACCGCCCATTGTGAGCAAGGAATTCATCCTGATACCTGATGGCAGTCAGGGTGTTGCTGCCTAGCCTGTAGAGGTTTTTGTGTCCCTCCATGAATATGCCTCCCAAAACATCACTGACCCACCAATCTGGTAATGCTGAATGATGTTACAGGCAGCATAATGTTCTCCACGGCTTCTCCAGACCCTTTCAGGTCTGTCACATGTGCTCAGGGTGAACCTGCTCTCATCACTGAAAAGCACAGGGTGTCAGTGGTGGACCTGCCAGTTCTATTATTCTATGGCAAATGTCAATCAGGCTCCATGGTGCCGGGCAGTGAACACAGCACCCACTAGAGGACGTCGGACCCTTAGACCACAATCATGAAGTCTGTTTCTGATTGTTTGCTCAGAGACATTCACACCAGTGGCTGCTGGAGATCATTTTGTAGCTCTGCAGTGCTCATCCTGTTCCTCCTTGCACAGAGGAGCAGATCCCAGTTCTGCTGATGGGTTAAGGACCTTCTCCGGCCCTGTCCAGCTCTCCTACAGTAACTGTCTGTCTCCTGGAATCTCCTCCATGTTCTGAGACTGTGCTGGGAGACACAGTAAACCTTCTGGCAATGGTACATATTGATGTGCCATCCTGGAGGAGTTGGACTACCTGTGCAGCCTCTGTAAGGTCCAGGTATGACCTCATGCTACCAGCAGTGGCACTGACCCTAGCCAAATGCAGAACTAGTGAAAGAAAATGTGAGTGTCCTCCACCTGTAAAACCATTCCTGTTTGGGGGTTGTTTCATTGTTGCCCCTCTACTCCATCTGTTGGTAATCTCATAAACACCAAAGCAGCTGAAACTGATTAACGACCCCCTCTGATACTTACTGACCACATCAATATCACAGAAGTTTAACTGACTTGATCCTAAACTCTGACTAAATCATGGTCCTTTAATTTTTTTTTTTTGAGTAGTGTAATAGGTTTAGGAGAAGGTTAGTTACAAGAACACAATTTCAAAAATCTTTGCCGCTGTGCACATCACAGTGAATATTAAGTCAAACAATAAATATGCAATTGAAGTGCAAACTTTCATCTACAATTCAAAGAGTTCTACATACATTTTATATTAACTGTTTAGAAATTGCAGCAATTTTGTACATAGTCCCCAATTTTCAGATGCTGAAATTTATTCGGACAAACTGGAATAATTTTAAATATAAAAATGAACTGAAAAGTATGCTTTATTAGGCTGAGACCAGGTAACTTACTTGAATTGAAGAATGGAAATTCCAGACAAATAATTTTCTCTAAAAGCTATAGAACTCCAGAAATGACTCATTTTTAGTTCCCAGTGGCATTATCTATTTAGATGCCCAGAGAAGACATGGGCCCACCATCCTCTAGGCCCATTACCCTCAGGAGGCGTTGTAGGGGTCAGGTGCAATGTGTGTCGAGCGGTGGCCTAGGACAGAGGCCCTGGTGGACCCATCCCCGGCTACTGAGACTGGCCATTGGGACATGGAAAGTCCTCAGCCAGAAAAGGGTGGAGTGCCCACTCCGGCTCAGGGACAAGTTGCTGCTCCAGGTGGAGGAGTTCAAGTATCTCAGGGTCTTGTTCATGAGTAATGGGAGAAAGGAGCGGGAGATCGACAGACGGATCGGGGCTGCATGAAAGCAAAGCTTTCGATTTACCGTTCGATCTACATCCCTACCTTCACCTATGGTCACGAGCTTTGGGTGACCGAAAGAATAAGAGAGAAATGAGCTTCCGCCGAAGGGTGGCTTCCTTAGAGATAGGGTGAGAAGCATAGCCATTCAGGAGGGGCTCAGAGTAGAGTCACCTCTCCTCCACATCAAAAGGAGCCAGTTGAGGTGGTTTGGGTATATGACTAGGATGCCTCCTGGGTGCCTCTTGGGTGAGGTGTTCCAGGCATGTCCCACCGGGAGGGGCCCCGTGGTAGACCCAGGACACGCTGGAGAGATTATATCTCTTGGCTGGCCTGGGAACGCCCTGGGGTCCCCTGGATCAGCTGGTAGAGATGGCTGGGGGGAGGGCTTCTCTGCTAACAGACAGATTCCAATATTATCAGGAAGTCTAGTAGTCGTGATAATCTAAATGACTGGAAGTGACACTACCAAAGGTGACTAAACAGTAGGCTATACTGAATGTAGCCTTCTATACACATGATTGCTTTTATACTGCACAACTTCCTACAGAGCAGTGGTTCCCAAAGTCAAGAGTGCTGTGGCCCCCCATAAAACCCCGAAAATCCCATCAATATGCAGTGGTAGCTATGCTGATTTAGTGTCCCTTGGATTTTGAACAACACCAACAGTGTCACCAAAAAAGCACCCCATACCATCACACTTCCTATAAAAGATATTCTGGTTTCTTTAACACGTTTTTGGTTTACCAAATAATTCAATATTTATTTAATTTTTTCCATATTTTATCAGTGTCTGACTTCAGCTGGTTGGTCCATTGAACCAGCTGTGCACCTGACTCAAATGTGCTCTCCTCCACACAGTCCTCATTTAAAAGTGCTGCTCATAGGGGGTCGTTTTGACTCTTGGTTTTCTCTGTATTATTGTAGGGTGTTTACCTACAATACAAAGTGCCTTGAGCCGACTGTTTGTTGTGATTTGGTGCTATATAAATAAAACTGAATTGAATTGAATAAAGTACTCTACAAGCAGGTGGATTTTCCCGTTTTAGTACAGCTAGCCAACAATGATGAACGCTGCTTTTTAGTTTCCTTGTTTTCCAATGAGTTATTGCTTCTGTCACTAGTTAGATAACATAAACTAACGTAAATCTATCCACAGTATTCCTGACTACGTGCCACTACCCATAATTCATAGCGGAAACTGGTAGTTTACTTCCGTTTGTGCTGTTGTTTACGGTTGCGGGCTTACACATTTGCTGTTCATTGAAACATTTTGACACTGCAGTTTCTTTTACCTGCCTAAATGGTACCACATCAGAGGTGGATACACTGCAAGGATGTTTAAAAAGCAGCGAGGTAACAGTGCCTCACCCATCACTTGTGTAAATGACATGAAATTATGGCCTGAAGTCAGCTACATCGACATTATCAGTTACCTTGTTTTTTCTGAAGGTGTTGATGGCGGGGAATCACATAATTATAAGAGCACCAGATTACCTTCAAAGCAATAAAATAAATAAAGTAATGCTTAACGAACAAGGCAACGTTGTTTTCCTTAAAGCAGCTGTAGAGCCGAGCCAGAGCATCGGCCAAGCTAATTGCTTAGCATGGGTCATTCTAAGGGAAAGTGGAGCGGTGGACACAGTCAGCTGTTCCTGTATCGCTGATTAGGGAAATCATGTAGTGATGCTGCAGCTATTCTGTGGAAGGTAAATCACTGATCTGGATATCAGAGTGTTCAGATCACTGAAACAGAAACACTGGACTGGCTGAAGGCTGTGATCGTGGAGACACGCAGCTGTCATCTTGCTACGTGTTTACATGAAGGCAGGCATTGTTTAAGCTTTGTGTAGGCTGTATGCTGTAGTGTCACACTATAAATAAAATAATGTAAAAAAATAAGAGGCTGTACATTAAAGGAAAACTTAAAACATAAGGAAAAAATATGGTAATAGGATGTGCAACTGGGTAGTATAATTTTGGGGAAAAAGGAACAAATTTACAGAATAACTTGAAAAAATGTACAGACTGATGTAGTGACAACTGACAACAGCACAAGTTGAATCAAAGCTCATGTTCCAACTAATAAAGCCGCCTGTTACAGCACAAAGTAACCGAATTTTGTCATTAACTCTGGCTCTGACAGGGGGGGGTCAGGTGACCGAGATCCGAGATGGCAGCACAGTGAATAACTCCTAGGACAGTGTTCGAAATTTCTTTTTAAAACCCTTGTAAAAGCTGTAAATAAGGCTCGAAAGATACGACGTTGATATGTCTAAAGCTTCGTCTGTGAAACAGTGCGAAATTTTTTCAAGAAAACGCAAGACAGCCACCAAAACAACACCGAGTCCAACTTGTGGTGCGGATGCTAATATGGCTAACATAGCTGAAGTACTAGAAGAGCTAAAATCACTTCGGTCAGATTTTGGAGTCAAGCTGTATCGATGAAAGACTGACTGGAATGGCGAGCGCTATGACTGCACTGGAGGCTAAAGTGTCTGAAGTAAAACAAGACCTATTAAACCAGGCGGCTCATATGGAGGAGGCTGAGGCTCGCATTGCCAAAGTAGAAAGCTCGCTCGAAAAAGTAGAAACATCGGTGACTTTGGCTATGAAACGAATCCAGCTCCTTGAGGCCAAAACAGATGACCTGGAAAACCGAGGAAGGTGAAAGAACCTACGTGTCTTTGGCATTCGAGAAGGAGCAGAGGGAAGACAATCACTTTTTGACTTTATTAGCAACATGTTACCGAAGTGGCTGGAGCTCCCACCGGACAAGTCATTCACACTGGAGTGGGTACAACGCACGCTACCCTCCGGGAAATCAAACCAGGGCAGAGCGGTTCTGATTCGCTTTTAATCAAATCAAATCTGATTGCTTTATGTGCTTACATTTTTCTAAGCCGAATTTGTGTACCGAGAGGCAAGGAAAAGAGATATTATACAAGATGGGGCCAAAATCACGTTTGCTCAGGATCTATCTGCGGAGACGGTACGGATCAGACGCGGATTCCACCCGGTGGTGAAGCTGTTTGTTGACATCGGTGCATTCCGCGGATTCCAACACAACCCCTGCAAACTTCGGATCCTCCATGGTGGAAAGATTCATCTTTTTTCAACACCTCAAGAAGCTGAAAAATTTTACAAGACTCTCCCAAAATAAAATGCAGAGGATGCTTCGGATCAGTGAGTCATGGAAGACAAACTGGCTAAGAAGCAAGTAAACCGATAAGACGTTTTATGTGGCTATTCCTGCTCTAATACAACTGATCAGCGACGGGAGCATAAGCAGGATAAGTTCTAATCATTGTGCAGTTCATATAAACATAGCTGATTGCTTTATGTGCTTACGTTTTTCTAAGCCTAATTTGAACTGTTTTGGAATTAATGCTAAAAATTAAGCCTTAAATAAGTTATTACTGTTCTATCAAGGGCTAATGGTATTGTTTTATTTTTATAGTTAGTAGACACTGTCTACTGTGTGGAGATTTGGTGAGGTCACATTGACTAGTTGCTCCTCAACAGTGTGGATCAACGCCCTCCAGATATTTGGTTCAAAGGGAGGGGGAGGCATTTCAGACAAAGAAATGCAAAAGTTCAGTTGGGGATTGTTCACGACTATTACTGTTTACTGTATGGGTGAATGTGTGAATGTATGTGCAAGCCTGCATTTTCAGTACTATCTTTACTCACGTTATTTTAGTGTAACAATAAATTAAATAATCTGATATGGAGAAGACAACCAAAGGAAATATTTTGAACGTCAGAATTACAAGCTGGAATGTCAGAGGAATAAGAAAGCTAACTAAATTTAAACAAGTATTAGACCGACTAAAATACTTGAAATCTAAAATAGTTTTTCTACAAGAATCTCATTTGATTGAACCAGAAATACATCAGATAACCAAAAGATGGCAGAGCCAGGTGTATCACTCTTCCTTTACCAGCCACGCCAGACGAGTTATTATTCTTATACTTAAGTCAATACCATTTCAAACTATAAGGTCAATCAAAGACCCATACGGGAGATATATCATTGTACGGAGACATATGTCAACATTAAAATTATATTTGATAAATATTTATGGGCCTAACAATGATAACCCATCCTTTTATGAAAATTTATTCTTAACCTTGTCAAACCTGGAGGGACTTTATATTATAGGAGGGGACTTTAATTGCACCCTGTACCCAAGTCTGGATAAATCTACTCAAATCGACACTAGTCATACACAAACCAGGAAAATACCCCTTAACTATATAAAAGATTTAAGAATAAATGAAATGTGGAGAACAAGGAACCCAAGTAACAAGGAATTTTCATGTTATTCAAGCTCACACCAATCCCATTCGCGTATTGATTACTTCCTCATCTCCGTGGAGATATTGCCTCATGTGGTAAACTGCTGGTATAATAGTATTGTAATTAGTGATCACGCAGCAGTGTCCTTGGAAATTAAAGTAAATAAGATTGATCGAGGGGTGAAACGATGGAGGATGCAGACACTTCTGCTAAAAGACTCAAAATTTGTTACATTTATAGAAATTTGCATTGACAAATATTTTGAAATGAATAAAGGTGAAACTACAGCTAGTATTAGATGGGAAGCTTTTAAAGCTTATATTAGAGGAGAAATTATTAGCTATAGTAGTAATAAAAATAAACAATATAACCAAGAATTAAAATCATTAGAGAAACAAATTAAATCCAGCGAAGCAGAACTTTATCAGAGCAATGATCCTACAAAATTACACGAATTGACTGTTTTAAGAACCAGATATGATGGCTGTACTCACTGTACACCCATGACTGCGAGGCCACGTCAGAGTCCAACGTCATCATCAAGTTTGCTGACGACACTGCTGTTGTGGGACTAATCTCTCACAATGAGGAGACAGCCTACAGGTGAGAGGTCTCCCGCCTGGAGAACTGGTGCCAGGAGAACCACCTCCTGCTCAACGTCAGCAAAACTAAGGAACTGATCGTGGACTTCAGCAGGAAGCAGCAGAGGGACTACCATCCACTTGTCATCAGTGGTGCTGAGGTGGAAAGAGTGGACACTTTCAAATACCTGGGAGTGACCATCTCACAGGACCTGTCCTGGACTCATCACATAAACATCACTGTGAAGAAGGCCAGACAGCGTCTCTACCTCCTCAGGCGGCTGAGAGACTTCAAGCTCCCACTCAAGGTACTCAGGAACTTTTACACCTGCACCATCGAGAGCATCATGCGTGGGAGCCTCACCACCTGGATGGGAAACTGCACCAAGCAGGACTTCATGGCCCTAAAAAGGGTGGTTCGTTCAGCTGAACGGACCATCAGAACCACCCTCCCCAACCTGCAGGACATTTACACCAAGCAGTGCAGGCTGAGGGCCATGAAGATCCTAAAACAGCCCAGCCACCCCGGACACTCTCTCTTCTCCCTGCTCCCATCAGGCCGGCGTTACCGCTGCCTGAGGGCTAAGACTGAAAGGTTGAAGAAGAGTTTTTACCCACAAGCCATCCGTCTGCTCAACTCTGAGCCCTAACTGGACCATTATTGCACAATGTAAATATTATAATTTATAATCTATAATTTATAATCTATAATTCCACGTAAAAGTGTGCATAGTGTATAGTATATAGAGTATAGTGTATAGTGTGAATTACTTTTTTTATTTTTATTCTTCTTCTTATTTATATGTGTGTGTATATATGGTTGCAGGTACAAAATACATTTCACTGTGCATTGTACTGTGTATAACTGTGCATGTGACAAATAAACACTATCTTAATCTTAATCTTAATCTGATAAATTAACGGCAGAAAAAGTGGCAAAAAGCTTAATGTGGACTAAACAAACATTTTATGACCAAGGAGAAAAGGCCGGTAAATTATTGGCTTGGAGGATAAAACGGATGCAAGCGGAAAGAACAATTAACAGTATAAAATCTAAATCGGACATTTTAACCACAGACCCTTCAGAAATAAATGAAAATTTTAGAGAATTCTACAAAACCTTGTATAAGTCTGAATATTCCGGAAGCGAAGAAGCACAAGTGGCATTCCTTAATCAATTAAAATTCAAAACCCTTTCAGAGGAGGAGAAAACAACTCTTGATAGTCCTTTAACAGCAAAAGATCTATCTGAAGCAATAAACAGCATGAACAGCGGTAAAACGCCAGGTCCTGATGGTCTTCCAATGGAATTTTATAAAGCATTTAAAAATAAATCCATGATGGCTGCCGATGCGTGGGTGTGTAAATTAGCCGCTCCTGCTCTTTCGCTGCAAAAGTGTCAGAAGATTCCAAAGGTACATAAGGACATTGAGTTATCAACAAGATTAATGACTCTCCTTATATTGGTTTATCTCTTATGTTTAACCTACCCAAGAAGAGCAGACAACCAAATACTCCCTACGAAGAGGAGTCAACACCTACTGGCAACGCGCTTTTTGGACTGTGGCCGTGTAAGGATACCATCAGGCCAGCAGCGACAACTTCGTCTGGCTAAACCACAATTATTGGAAGCTGTTAATTTAGTAATATTGATACTCTTGGCCGGGGATATCGAAGCAAATCCTGGACCTGAGCTTTATAGCCCAAACACAGCTTGTTGGGTTGGGCTGCAGCTAAATAATTTATCAGCTGGACTATCATTTCGGCCTCCATTAACTCCGCACTTATCTGGGTTTTCAATCTTGCTATCAGGGTTACAGCTTCAATCACACGGGTTATCTGTTTGGTCAACTGATTTGTCATCTTACTTGGCTGGGCTGCCGATTCAGCAGGATGGGAGTCTTTTACCGCAGCCAACTGGACCGCCGCTTCAGTCTACTAGGACGGTGTTACAGCTAGCAGAGCCACTGGCTTTGCAGCTGGTCGGACTATTTCCTCAGCTAGCCAGGATGAGATCGCAGTTAATGGAGCCATCGTCTCTACAACCTGTTGGGCAGCTGCTGTGGCAAGCCAGGCTGCTGTCGGACCCTGTTAGGCTACCGTCAGGCCCGGCCGGGCAGTTGTTTGGGTTGGTTGGGATACCCTTGCACTCGACAGAATTATTAATATTGCTATTAGGGTCACCGTCACATCTGATTGGGCTGCTGCCGCAATTATCTCGCCAACCATTCCAGACGGCTGAAATGTTTGTACAACCGGCGGAATTACTGCATGGACAATTTCTTGGACTGTTCTCTGTGAAAGCCAGGCTGCCATTTGACCCGATTGGAGTATTATATGGACAATCGTTGCGGCTGCACGGACTACAGCCAGCTCGATTATCAACTTTATCATCATACTCCTCTGGGTTGCTTCTACATCAGATGGAACTATCTTCTCCACTACAACATCGCAATCAGGCAATCATTAAACAACGTAAGTGTAAATTGTTTAGGACTTTAAATCATGCACGTATATTATGGGATCTGAGGTCCAAACCTAAGGGACTTCTTGTAGGACACCTTAACATTAGAAGCATCATACCTAAGTGTGATCAAGTGCAACATCTATTATACAATTCGAACCTGGATATTTTGTGCATTTCTGAAACATGGTTGCGTGCTAACTCCCCTGATGCCTGTCTTAACATAACAGGTTATAGAATTTTTAGGAGGGACAGACCTCAGGGGAGAGGTGGTGGTGTGATGTTCTATGTTCGGGATACTATAAAATGTGAACAGATCCAATGGAAGTCCCCAATTAGTATAGAATGTTTGGGCTTAAAGGTAAATCTCTCTCCACAAATGCAAATAACATTTATTGGTTTATATAGACCTCCAACATCTACAAATGCCTTTTACGAGGAACTGCAAGTTATTCTTAAACATTGTAATATAAAAAATGAATTAATTTTGTTAGGGGATTTTAATGTAAACTGGAATATAAAACCGGGTCGTAAACAATTAAAAACATTAGCAGATAATTTTGAGCTTAAACAACTTATTACGGAACCAACTAGGATTACTAGCTCTTCAAAAACTTTAATCGATTTAGTATTTAGCAATAAAATTGAAAGAATACAAAAAACATATAGTTTAGTTACTGGTCTATCTGATCATAATATGATCCTTTTTTCAAGAAAATTATCAAAAAATAGAACTAATCAAATTACACACAACATTAGTTATGAAATCAACAGAATACCAAAGAGAGAAATGCCAAATCTACAAAAAGCTTTGAATCAAATAAATTGGTTAGATTATCTGAATGATAAAAATGCAGAAGACAGCTGTCAAACTTTTATGACTGTGGTTCAAGAAACCTTAAGTAAATTCACGAAGAAGTTTAAAATAAAGTCTGGAAGAAAGAATCATCTTCCTTGGTTAGATAACAACATTTGGTCTCTAATGAAACAACGAGATCATGCTCTTAAAAAGGCTTTGAAGACAAAAACTGTATGTGATAGACAATTATTTACCACGCTTAGAAATAAAGTTGTTAAAGAGTTGAGGACAGCAAAAGCAAATTTCTTCATTAATATAATTAATAAGGCAAAAGGGAATACAAAGCAGATTTGGGATAATTTAAAAAAAATGGTAGGAATTAATATTAAGAATCAATGCATAAAAGAACTTCAAATTAACGAAACTTCAATCTGTGAACCAAACGAAATAGTGCAGGTCCTCAATACATATTTTATAGATTCAGTAAAAAATTTAATAACTACTGATTGCGTTGTGAACAAACAGGTTGGATTCCTCGATACTACAGCACCAGTTTTTAGTTTGGCTGCTATATCTCATACAATCGTGGAAAAGATCATATGTAATCTCAAGAACTCAAGAGCTAAAGATGCATTTAATATGGACACCATTTTTCTTAAGAACAGCAAACAGTCTTTTATTGTGCCAATTACTAATATCATTAATAAGTCATTTAATGAAAGGGTTTATCCTAGTTGTTGGAAGATTGGAGTTATTACTCCAATCTTCAAACACGGAAATCCATTGATGCTTAATAATTATAGACCTGTAAGTATATTACCGGCTGTTTCCAAAATAATTGAGAAATGGGTTGCAGATCAGCTCATTGAGCATTTGTGCACTAGCCCATATACATTAAGCCCAATGCAGTTTGGGTTTAGAAAACATCACTCCACCGATACAGCCCTATGCCATTTTTTAGAATATGTTAAAGGTAAAATGGATTCCGGGGGAGTTGTTGGTGCAGTGTTCATTGACCTAACAAAGGCTTTTGATACTATAAATCACAAAATCTTATTATATAAATTGACATCTTTTAACTCCTTAACTGGCAGCAAATAAAATCACCTGAAACAACTACATAACACCCTCTGGTTATTATTGGCTCTGAACAACCCATTTCATAGCCTATTAATCGGCTGCGTCTGGTCCGCAGGCCGAATGAAGTGCATTTATATGGCAGGCTAGACCCGCCCATTTTGACTGACACCTCATTCGGCCAATCATGTTAAGAAATGGGTTTCCCAGAGCCAATAATACTCAGAGGGCGTCACGTAGCTTTGTCAGGTGATTTGGTGCAGCCAGTTACATGATTGGCCGAATGACGTGTCAATAAAAATGGGAGGGTCTAGCCTGCCATATAAAAGGGACTACAAACGGCCCGTCACCGGGCCCTTGCCAGTTAAGGGGTTAATATGTCACAAAACACCTTAGATTGGTTAAAATCTTATTTATCACAACGACGGCAATATGTGCGCATACAAGATACTAAATCTACCATTGTGGAAAACAATTCTGGTGTGCCCCAAGGCTCAATCTTGGGCCCATTATTGTTTAGTTTGTTTATCAATGACTTACCACTAATTTGTCCACCTAATGTAGTGTGTCAGTTGTATGCAGATGATGCAGTTTTCTTTGTTCATGCAAAAAGCAACCAAGAAGCTGCATCACTCTTATCAGCTGCTCTAGTGAAAGTCTCATGTTGGTTACAAGAGTCGCAGTTACATTTAAATGTTTCAAAGTCTGTCTGTATGTTCTACTCAAAAACACCTAGTAAAGACATATATCAAGATGTGTTAGTATCTGGTACCAAACTGAAAGCTGTTTCTGAATTTAAATATCTGGGAGTCACCCTGGACTCACAATTAACTTTTAGACAGCATATAAAGAAAACTGTTAATAAATTAAAATATAATATTTCAAATTTTAGGCAGATTAGAAGTAATTTGACAGATAATTCCGCTAAATTATATTTTAACTCTATGATTATGTCTCATTTTCAGTACTGCATGACTAGCTGGACATTGACAAACAGAACGATAATGAAAAAAATAGAAGTTCTGTATAAAAAGGCACTTAAAGTATTAGACAACAAACCCAACCTGTATCATCATTGTAAAATACTGGAAAAATATCATCTTTTAAATTGGGAAAATCAAGTTAAATATGTAGATGTTATCCTGGTTTATAAAATTTTAAATGGTATGGCACCACCTCCCTTAAATGATTATATAAAGAAGAACATAAGGAATACAAGAGCAGGATCTAGAGGTGATTGTGTGGTTCCTTTTAGGAAAACGGTGTTTGGGCAATTATCTTTCTTGTATCGAGCAACCAAAACGTGGAATGTAATACCAGTCAATATACGTAATATGGTCAAATTTCCTTCATTTAAAAAAAGTCTGCGGAATTGGTTTGAAAATCAAATCTGTAAGCATTTTATTGACTAAAATTAGGGCAATGAAATATTTATTCATCTATGATGAAATGTGGATGAAATTTTGTTTTGTTCTGTTTTTGGTATGTAATGATGTTGAAATATGTCCTTTTTAATGATGATGATGTAATTATGATAATTTTTTTTTTTTTTTTTTTTAAATCATTTTATTGATTGAAATTAGGGAAATGAAATATTTATATTTATTTATTTACCTATGATGAAATGTGGATGAAATTTTGTTTGCTTTGTTTTTTGGTATGTAATGATGTTGAAATATGTCCTTTTTAATGATGATGATGTAGTGATGTAATTTTTTAAATGAGGTGATATTAGTTTGTTAGGAGGACTACAGATGGAAATTAGCCTTAAGGCTATAATCTGGCATATTTTACATTGTTACAGATGTTTGTCAATATGTGTTGTCCTTCTTAAACAAATAAAGAAATAACCAATAAATTAATCCTACCACTTCTCAACATGTATGAGGAATCATATAAAGCGGGAATACTCCCAGACTCACTGAGGTTAGCTACAATAACTCTTGTGCTAAAATCAAACAAACCCCCAACTGAATGCTCCTCTTACAGAGGAATCAGTCTTATGGGATGCGATACAAAGATTTTGTGTAAAGCACTCTCTAGGAGATTAGATAAATACCTGACCAATTTAATAATAGATGATCAACAAGGATTTATCAAAACAAGACAAGGCTACCATAATATCAGGTATTAGAATTGGAGAAAGAGATCATCTCATTTCCTTGTTTGCAGATGACATCATATTTTTCATAAGTAATTTGAGGACCAGTATTCCCAATTTACTGAATCTAATAAAAGAATTCGGTGAATTTTCAGGATATAAAATTAATAATTCCAAATCAGAGTTAATGTTTCTTAATGAAGAAGAAAGAAAAAGTCCTATCGTGGTTACCCCATTTAAATCAACTACAAACGGTTTCACATATTTGGGCATTAAGATCACCCCATCCCTCAATGAAATAAGCACAGCAAATTATAATCCCCTTATGGAAAAAGTCACAGAAATGCTAAATCGATGGTCAAATTTGCCTATCTCCATGATGGGCTGAATAAATTTACTAAAAATGACAATCTTGCCCAAATTTTTGTACTATTTTCAAACACTCCCATTGCCACTGTCAGACTCATTTTATGATAGTCTGGACAAACTATTTAACCAATTTATTTGGAGTAATAGAAACCCCCGGCACCCCCGGCTTGGGTAGACATTGAACAGAAATCTGTTCCATATTTCCCCTTAAACACCTTCCTATATTCCTCGGATATAAAGACGCTAAAAAAAAGCACAAAGAACCCCTTCTTAAAAAATACAATTATAACTTTGCATACAGCACATAAACATATTGGTGACTCCCCAGAACTATCACAATTTACTCCTATTTGGGGTAATGATAGGTTCACCCCAGGGAAAAAATGATGGAGGATTTAAACTATGGAAAACCAAAGGCATTCAGAAAATTAAAGATCTATATGCTGATGGCATGTTACTTACTTTTGATCAGCTATGTAAGAAGTATTTAATACCCCAAAAACATTTTTTTAAATATTTACAATTGAAAAACTATATGTCATCAAAACTGAAACGAACAGTTGACATTCCACCCTTAACAAAAATAGAAAAGGTGTGCGTTGGGGACTTAAAAGGGAAGGGTTTTCTTTCTGTGTTTCATAAATTGTTGATGCTTTCCTCTAAGGATTCTGCAACTGATGTTAGACGCTTGGAGAAGAGATACTCTTGAAGATATAGATGAGGAAGACTGGAGTCAGGCCTGTTTAAAAGTACAAAAACAAACGATAAACACACGATTTAAACTGCAATATAAATGGCTTATGAGAACCTATATAACACCAGTTAAGCTTCATCATATGACCAATGATATTCCAGATACTTGCACAAAATGCCTATTTGAAAAAGGCACTCTTCTCCATTGTCTGTGGAAATGTCTTGAAATCCAGAAGTTTTGGAAGGGGGTTATTGGGTGTCTATCTGAATTGTTTAAGGTGAAAGTCCCACTAGAGGTTAAAATCTGTGTCCTAGGAATATACCCAATGGAATTTAAACAATCACAGACGAAAACTAAATTGATAGATTACGGACTTCTTCAAGCCAGAAGATTTATTGCATTATGCTGGAGGAGCATGGACACTCCCTCTCTGGGACTCTGGAAGAAAGAAATTGCAAACTCGCTTGGACTGGAAAAATTAACATACCGTATTTTTCGGACTATACGTCGCTCCGGAGTATAGGTCGCACCAGCCAAAAAGTGCATAATAAAGAAGAAAAAAACATATATACCGTATTTTTCGGACTATACGTCGCTCCGGAGTATAGGTCGCACCAGCCAAAAAATGCATAATAAAGAAGAAAAAAACATATATAGGTCGCACTGGACTATAAGTCGCACTTTTTTTGGGGGGGGGTTGATAGAATCCGAGACCCAGAGCAGAAATTCCATCTTGAACGGCAATTTAAAATAATAATGGATTAAAGAACAGGACGAACACGGTTACACCTACGTTATGCTAACGTAGCACATTCAGCTACATGACGCACAACTAACACGTGTTCGGTATTGTAACGTTGTAAACACACTTCCAAAGTCGGCGATATTCACAACAAAGGTCGTCTTTATTAACAGAAAAACGGCTGCTGTAGGCCACAGCCACGCCAACCACAACTACAACAGCGGAACAGCAACACACACACAGGCAAGCTCTCGGTCTTTTTCTCTCTCTCCATGCTGCCTTCACGAACCTCCCGAACAGTCCGAAATCCCACAACATCAACACGCTCTCTAACTAAGAGAATCGCTACAGTATGTTAACGTAACATTAAGTTATTCAGATAACCATAGCATAAAGAACATACTAACAAGTTAACCAAACCATCAATCCATTGAATTCTTCATCCTCGGTGTCACTTCTAAACAATTCCGTACACTCCGTAGACGAAGCGCCGCTTCCTCTTCTGTGTCGCGTTAGTCAGACTCGTCGTCAGCTGCAGTTCCAATTATTCCAGCCTTTCTGAATCCCAACAGGATGGTTTGTCACTGAAGCCCATGTTTTCTTGATCCATCCAATGACTTCCAGGAAAGTTGGGTGGCGCATTCTCCCAGTTGCCGTTAAGCTGTGCTCTCCATCCATCATCCACTGCGCCCACAGGTTACGCAAGACTGCCTTAAAGCTGCAGTTCACGGAGATGTCAAGTGGCTGGAGTATTTTGGTTCATGTGTTATAAATGTCACATATACGTCGCTCCGGAGTATAGGTCGCACCCCCAGCCAAACTATGAAAAAAAGTGCGACTTATACTCCGGAAAATACGGTAGGTCGCACTGGACTATAAGTCGCACTTTTTTGGGGGGGGGGGGGGGGGGGGGGTTGATAGAATCCGAGACCCAGAGCACAAATTCCATCTTGAACGGCAATTTAAAATAATAATGGATTAAAGAACAGGGCGAACACGGTTACACCTACGTTATGCTAACGTAGCACATTCAGCTACATGACGCACAACGAACACGTGTTCGGTATTGTAACGTTGTAAACACACTTCCAAAGTCGGCGATATTCACAACAAAGGTCGTCTTTATTAACAGAAAAACGGCTGCTGTAGGCCACAGCCACGCCAACCACAACTACAACAGCGGAACAGCAACACACACACAGGCAAGCTCTCGGTCTTTTCTCTCTCTCCATGCTGCCTTCATGAACCTCCCGAACAGTCCGAAATCCCACAACACGCTCTCTAACTAAGAGAATCGCTACAGTATGTTAACGTAACATTAAGTTATTCAGATAACCATAGCATAAAGAACATACTAACAAGTTAACCAAACCATCAATCCATTGAATTCTTCATCCTCTGTGTCACTTCTAAACAATTCCGTACACTCCGTAGACGAAGCGCCGCTTCCTCTTCTGTGTCGCGTTAGTCAGACTCGTCGTCAGCTGCAGTTCCAATTATTCCAGCCTTTCTGAATCCCAACAGGATGGTTTGTCACTGAAGCCCATGTTTTCTTGATCCATCCAATGACTTCCAGGAAAGTTGGGTGGCGCATTCTCCCAGTTGCCGTTAAGCTGTGCTCTCCATCCACTGCACCACAGGTTACGCAAGACTGCCTTAAAGCTGCAGTTCACGGAGATGTCAAGTGGCTGGACTATTTTGGTTCATGTGTTATAAATGTCACATATACGTCGCTCCGGAGTATAGGTCGCACCCCCAGCCAAACTATGAAAAAAAGTGCGACTTATACTCCGGAAAATACGGTACATCGCCAAGGGTAAATAGCGAGACTTTGAGAACCTCTGGGAGCCATATATGAGGATCATAGGGACTGAAGGCGGAACTTATTAAGAGGAGTCTTGGACGGAGGTCTTGACTATGGTTTCTATTTACATATTGCCTTGTTAATTTTCTTTGTCTTGATCTAAAGGAATTTTTGTATATTTTTGGAACTAAACAAATGCAGGTTTGAATGATGTGTCAGTGAATGTAAGTGTTTATAAGCACATGTTTACAATGATAGGTTTGTTGTTTGTAAGTTTGTTGTGTCCTAAATGAGAAAACTCAATAAAATATATTGGGGAAAAAAAAAAAAACTCTGGCTCTGACTTTGGGTAACCGGAAGTATAAAACCGAACAGCGGAAGTAGCAGTCTGTCATGGCAGCCTACCCGTGCTCTTCCAGAAACCCGTGGATTAATGGCAACCAACCAACTAACCTAGTGACATCACATTCTGTACTCGCATAAGATGGCAGTTTTTAGAGCAGGGCTACATGCTGTAAATTAATCTTAATGCATGTAGTGTTTCATGTCCACTTTGAAAGCTTCTTCCTATCCACATTAAAGCACGGAATTCCCACAACTTCTCCATTTTGATTTTTCTGTTAAGACACTGCAGTGTTCCAAAAGCTGAACTGCTGTTAGCAGGAAAAATGCCATGGGGTAACGGGAAAATGAAAAGAAACGCTGAAAGCATTTCTGCTGCAAGGATGGGCGTGGGATGCTTCCAGGACACAGACCTTATGGCTGAGGCTGCAGATTTAGGTGCACTGAATTAATTATGAATTTTGATAAGCTAGCTCTAATTTAATAACTGTAGTATAATTAAGCCGAGGAACAAACTCTGGTTATTGGTGACTCTGTTTTGAGAAACGTGAAGCTAGAGACACCGGCGACCATAGTCAAATGTCTTCCAGGGGCCAGAGCAGGCGACATTCATGGAAATTTGAAACTGCTGGCTAAGGCTAATCGTAGATTTGGTAAGATCGTTATTCACGTCGGCAGTAATGACACCCGGTTACACCAATCGGAGGTCACTAAAATTAATATTGACTCGGTGTGTAACTTTGCAAAAACAATGTCGGACTCTGTAGTTTTCTCTGGGCCCCTCCCCAATCAGACCAGGAGCGACATGTTTAGCCGCATGTTCTCCTTGAATCGCTGGCTGTCTGAGTGGTGTCCAGAAAATGACGTGGGCTTCATAGATAACTGGCAAAGTTTCTGGGGAAAACCTGGTCTTGTTAGGAGAGACGGCATCCATCCCACTTTGGATGGAGCAGCTCTCATTTCTAGAAATCTGGCCAAATGTATTAACCCTCCTAAAAACTGACTACCCAGGGTTGAGACCAGGAAGCAGAGTTGCAGTCTTACACGCCTCTCTGCAGCTTCTCTCCTCCTGCCATCCCCATAGAGTCGGTGCCTGCTCCCAGACCACCAAAAAACAAAGCTAAAATCAGCAAAAAACTATTTAAGCATAAAAATTCAAAAACAATTAAAACCGCAAGCGGTGATATCGGGCCCTCGCACTCCGCGCGCGTCGACCTGTGGCGCTCGTCGACCCGTGCCGCACTCGGAGGTTTTGTGATCGTGATGGGTCTCTAGAAAGTTGAATTCTTTTATAGGAAAAGGTATCTTTTGCTCTCGGCATAGACGCAATGGAATATTTGGGGGTGTGGTCACGGCTCCAGCATGCAAAATAGGGCATGGGTCTGATTGACTTTTTTGATGGGCTGTTTGTCTAGATGATGTGGAGCCAATTTGGTCTCACTGGGTGAAATGCCCTAGGACGAGTTCGTTCAAATAGCAGGCCTGAAAATGGCAAAAATTGACACGTTCAATTGAAGATGCTGGACTTCCTGTAGGGTTTGGAGTATGGCTCCAAGAGACTTTTTTGTATGTCTTAGGATGTTACATGAGTGTGCAAAATTTCAGAGCTGTAGATAAAATGTAACTCAGGGGCTAGCTAAAAAACATGGTATATTATGATATTTAAAGCTGCCAGTAGGGGGCGCTCTAACGTTTATGGACTTTATGCATATCAATGTGTTCAGGGCAGGAGGCTTATGAAATAGATGAGGATTTTGTAAGGAATGGTGAAAGATATTTCATGTATTTCAGAGCAAAACTAATTCTGTGGACGGTCATACAAATTTTCATTTGCTTCTGTAGGGGGCGCTATTGCGCCTACAGTCTTGAATCTGTAGTTATGGATTCAGCCTGGGTGTGTACATGAGTGATTAAATTTTCAGCCTGATCAGACAAAGCATGTGCGAACAAGTGCACAAACAATTTTGGTGGTGAGGGAGAAAAACAAAGGCCAAATTTAATGGCCTGGTGTGACAAGGCCGTTTAATATTTTGTAAAGATTTCCACAATATTTGATGGGCTACTTGTGTAGATGATCTGGAGCCAATTTGGTGTCAGTGGGTGAAATGCCCTAGGACGAGTTCGTTCAAATAGCAGGCGTGGAAATCGCAAAAATTGACACCTTCAATTGAAGATGGCCGACTTCCTGTAGGGTTTGGGGTATGGGTCCAAGAGACTTTTTTGTACGTCTTAGTATGTTACATGAGCCTGTACATTTTCATACATGTAGATAAAACGTAGCTCCGGGGCTACACAAAAAACATGCTATTTTAAGATATTCCGAGCTGCCACTAGGCGGCGCTCTACCGTTTATGGACTTTATGCATATGAATGTGTTCAGGGCAGCATGCTTATCACACCACTGAAGTTTGAGCCAGATTGGGCAAGTTGGCTTGGAGTTACAGCCATTTTTGTGTTCATGGCGAATCATCGAACTTTGCCGTCCCATAAGGGTCACGCCCTTTTGTCAAAAAGTCACAGTTTTGAAAACACAGTAAGTCCAACTTCTTAAGGCTTTCCAGGTGAAATTTGAGATGGTTCTGCTAAACCACCTTGGAGCTGGACCTCCAAGTGTAAAATATGACATTTCCTGTTCCCACTAGGTGGCGCTGCGACTGATATTAAATATTGTCATATGTATGTGTTCAGGGGGGCACCCTCATCCTACTGGAGAAGTTTGATGCACATTGGATCATGTAGGTATGAATGAGAGGCAATCAAAATTTCATGGCAAATGATCAAAGTTCAAAGGGGCATAAGGACCCCTCCCCCTTGGCAAAAACTCACCATTTTCGAGATTTAGATTCCCCTGGGGGTGTAGGTTAGACAAACCAAATATGAAGATGATAACGTCTAAAACCTCTGAGTTATTAGAAAAAGTGTGAGGGCTGCAAATCGCCAAATTTGCATAATTAATTCAAAATGGCGGACTTCCTGTTGGGTTTAGGGCATGGGTCCAAGAGGATTTTTTGTGCGCCTGGACATGATATACATGTGTATGAAGTTTCATTCATGTACGTGAAACACAGCGGTGGGGCTCCAGTTTAGGGGGCGCTAGCGAGCCATTTGGGCGCGCCCTTGCCCGAGCCCATTAAAATACTTAAATTTTCACCAGGTGTGACGCATGTGCAAAGTTTCATGAGTTTTTGAATATGATAAAGCCCCCAAAAAGCCAATTCATTTGCCTGAATAATAATAATAATAATAATAAAAAAAAAAATAATAATAAACGAAGCAATTACAATAGGGCCTTCGCACAGTTCGTGCTCGGGCCCTAATAATACAGTTTCATCAACTGTACCAAAGAATAAAATAGGGGTATTCAAATTGAAATTTTGTCCAGTCAGACAAAATTTCATGAGGCCAAAGTCCGGAAGTCCAACTATTTAATGATATATATATATATATATATATATATATATATATATATATATATATATATATATATATATTTAGTTTTTCATACCTTGTCAGGTGCAGAGTGACTATTGTGTAATAATAACTCGACAAAAGATACCGTTTAAAAAATTGCATTCAACAACCAACTGTTCACAAAATAGCAGCATTACATGTTTAATGTGTGTAATATTAAGGAAACACATGAACATCAACACGGAGAAACATAAAGAAAAACATGAACTCCAAAACTGAATAAACTCTCCAACAAACTTCAGCGTCAGTGCAGAACACTAAAACATCAGAACATCTTTGAAGGAGTCAAAGCTCAAATCCAGCTGCATCCTGATGTTGTCACCACATGAAGCTGCTTCTGTTTTGGAGCTGCTCGGAGAGCTAGCTTTGCGGCCTCTCTACACAACCTACTTAAGTGGCCAACCATTTATGCTTGTGTAGCTGGATTGTGTGTGTTAATTACCTCTCGGTCGCGTGCTGCTGTTTTATATGCGGTTCTGGCTGGGACTTTTTTGGTCTTTGTGCTCAATTTTTTGGCTGCAAACACATTTGTCCCTGTTTTTCCACTTTCTTCATTTCTTCACGTCCATCCTGATAGTTTCAACAGTCTCCCTCCAGGAATTTTCTGACATTTGTGAGTCCTTATATTGATGCTTTGATTATTATTCCTGATTGTTATTCTCTCACTGATCAGTGCGGTTTCTCGGCAGACCGCTGCCATTACTTTGCGGACCGATGCGGTGAACACACACACAGTTGCACGATGGCGCTCCCAGCTTAAACTGTTAGAGCGGAAAAAAATGATTTAATATGAATCCACAAGGGTTTTTTAATAAAATTACAAAAATAAAGGTCATTTTATCTATAATTTCTGTTAGTTTCAGTTAGTTTTGTAAACTCACAACACTGTTTTTTGCTTTTAATTATAAATTTTATTTATTTCAGTTAATGAAAATCTTTTTTCAGTTTCAGTTTTCATTATTTAGTTCGTTTTCGTTAACTATAATAATCCTGTTTGTTCCAAAGTTTACCAGCCGGCAGGAACCAGCTTGGTGGTATCACGTGGTATAGCCAAACTCACATGCAATTGGTCAGTGGGTTTCCTCGGACGCTTCACGACTACCGTAAGGACTGTAAAAGCTGCGCCGGTAAACCAGAAAGCGCTCAACAAGATTTTAATTAAGTGGTTATTTCTGTTTTGGTATTAGGTTCGGGTCCACTTGAGACATCATTTCGGTCCGGATCCGGACCGAGGTCCGCCTATTGGTGATGGCTGGAATAAAACAATTAAATGTGGATCATTAAACATTAGGTCTCTCTCTTCCAAGCAGTGTTGCCAAGTCCGCTTATTATAAGCGACTTTGGGCTTGTTTTTTTCTAAAGTCGCTTGCAAATCTCGTGAGTCGTGGGTTGCGGTTTTTTGGGCTTGTTATTGAACGTGGAGTTGATCATTTGGGCTTGACTTTCTTTCCGAGTGAAACTCCTTGAATATCTCTCGGGGCCCTATAAAAAAGCAAAAGAGAGTGGTAGGTAGTTTGTCCCTTCCAAGCCCCCGTTTCCTGTTTATCGCTCCTGCACAAGTTAACCGGGCGCAGACTCAAACGAACACTCATAAAAGCCCAGAGTGAGGAGGCAGCGCAAGAATGAACTCCAGTAAGCGGGGAAAATATAGAAAAGAGTGTGAGAAAGAGAGCGCACTTACAGAATGGATCCGAGCTCAGATGGGAGACTGTGCCGCTAAAAGTGGGTCTGCACTATATGCAGTGCATAGGGACGCCGCACAAGAGGGCTGCGCCAAAACGATGTGACGAAATTATTTCTCTAGTCGGCATTTTCTGTATTTAACAGCTGTGCATATGAAATGATCAGTAACAGAGGAACGGTGCTGATTAGGCGCCAGTGTGCTCCTCCAATTCCCCTCCTCCTGCCCCCCCCCCCCCCCCCCCCCCCCCCCAAAAAAAAAAAAATTGTGTCCGCATACACCTCTGAAATAGCTGCGGTCCTAATGGGAGACGTACCAAAGACATTCCCCAGATTTTGCAAGTGTGAAATATGTGCTCACCATGCTGATTTAGTTCAACATGCTGATACAAAGAAGCACACAAAAACTGTGCATCCTTCTCTTCTATGAGGCTAAGAACCATGGGTTTGACTGCTCCAAAACACAATGAGACAAAAAAGAAGTGAGCTATAGAGATATACTGTTTATACTCGGCCTCAGTTTTACACAGTGTTGCGGGTTGCCAGTTGGGCTTCTTTTGGGCTTGTTTTCATAGAACTGGTTGCTTGTTTCTGTCGCAAAATCTGGCAACACTGCTTCGAAGTCCCCTTCTCAGCCTCAGCCCCCTCCCCTCAGATGACCCCCCCTCCCTGAGCCTGGTTCTGCTGGAGGTTTCTTCCTGTTAAAGGGAGTTTTTCCTTCCCACTGTCACCAAGTGCTGCTCATAGGGGGTCGTTGTGACTGTTTGGTTTTCTCTGTATTATTGTATTGTATTACCTTGAGGCGACTGTTCTGATTTGGCGCTATATGAATCAAACTGAATTGAATTGAATTGAAATTGACAAATAGAAATATCAATGAGGTGTTGAACAGCATCTATGGGAGGTAAGAAGAAGCATGTGCCAAGTTTTTTTCCATTTGGTTTTATCTGTTATATTGTTGGATCTTTCACTGGAACACACACAGTACTAGTCAAAAGTTTGGACACACTTTTACTGTATACCCATTCTAAGGATGCTGATTTTGAAGCATAATGCATGAAATATTCAGAAGCAGACATGGATTAACCATCTATCACAGAGAACTCAGCCTTTCCAACACTGCAGAAAGAGAGAAGAGAGAGCACAAGAGATGGAAAAAGGAAGAGAAAAAAATAAAGACAAAAAGCGAGACACAACCTGAGAGAGAAGTCAAACTGAGTGATGACAGCAAGCATTGGGCGTAGCTGCAAGAAAGAAATTATCGATCAAGATTTCAAATTTCCTAACAATTTGTTCCTGCTAAAAGCATTGGCAGGTGAGTATGCATGTGTGGGCAAGTAAGGCAGAATAAAGAGAAGCTGTGTGTCATCAGAATAGACCAAGAGAAAAGCATTTCAGAAAACTCCATATCTCCCATGATTAGATTGGATGGGGATTCCATTAGAGCTGAGGTGCCTTAGCCGAATAAGAAAAGGAGGCTTAGAGCTCTGTCACCAGCATCATCATCCTGCACTGTAAACCCAGATTTTGATTCGACTTAAAAATATTGAGTTCATATTACTTAAAATTGCCTAGTATGTGATCATTACTTGTTATTTCTGAGTAAGCTGAGCTGTTTCATATCCTTTTTTAACTTAGGTGTGTTTTTAAGTCCAATCAGCAGCTTCTACTGAAATAAACTGAGTTTATGTTACTTAAACAGCTGTCACTTTGCTACATTAATTATCTATTCTGAGTAGACTGTTCTTTTTTAATGGTCTCTCTTATTGTAATTATGTGTTTGAATTTAAACAACTTAATATCATCAGGCTTTGCAGCTGCTAAAAATCTAGCTTATACCAGTTTTAAAAGACTGGATTAATGAGCTCTGAACATTGTGAGACAGAGCAGAGATGGTAGAGAAGGAACACGAAGTTGTGTGTATGTATGTATATATATATATATATATATTTTTTTTTTTTTTTTACCGAATTTAAACAGACTCAGTTTACAGTTCAAGGAGGATGGATAGAAAAAAGATATGTTTAATAAAAAAATTTGTATAACAATTTTTGTATATATTTAATTTACCCAGCTCTATTGATTAAAAGACATATTTTAATTTTTAAGAAGTATAAAAGATAAGTTTGGTCAATTAGAACATACAGTTTAGTTCAGTTGGTAATGGAGTAGTGCTTATTTAACAAGCTGAGTTAAATAACTGGGTGGTGAATGATTGCTGAAACTAAGTATCTTCAGTTACTGAAACTCTGTTATTAATACATTCAACTTAAATCTTTCATTCCATTCCAAGAGGACTTTAAATACACTGAACATAGTCCACTGCACTTATTCAACTGATGCTTCATTACTTTAAATATTTAAGGCAATGAGTTACCTTGGTTTTTCAACTTATCCAGATTTACAGTGTGTTAGTGGGAGTGATCAGGTAAGTAGACAAAGCCTCTGTATACAATGTTTCTTTTTGCAAAGTCCCCGTGGTCAGTTAAAATATGTAACATGATGAAACAATATTAAACTCTAAGAAACAATAACTATAAGTAAATACAGAAAGCTGATGTTCTTTCTTTGATTCTTTGGTTCTGCCTGTCTGTTCATCACTGACTAACACTCTCCCATCAGGATCAATTACTGAAAAAACATTCACATTAGGCCAGGATAGTAGTTTGGTTTGGGTTGACGTTTAACCTGAAAACCATATTCATCTCAGGGATGAATGGCTCTGCCATTGAGCCCTTATCCCACACTAGCTAATAAGGGGCAGGTTTTGAGACCATTACTGATATCTTCGAACAGTACAGCCCTTAAACTTTCCATCACCGAGCTCTGTGTATATGTCACGTTGTGTTTCTTGCTCTGATTAGTTGAATATAATTTAAATCCAACCTAAGACCGCCTTTTTGGTTAAACAAAAACAGTAATGTAATGGGAATGATGACTGTATGTTTAACTTACTGTTTTCTGGACACTATATGGTGGCAGTACCTTATACAGTAGCAATGCTTTAGTTTACCATATTTTCTTTATTTCTAAGGTTCAAACTGAGTTTTTCAATCACACATTTTAACCACCATTTGTAACATTTTGTCCATATGTCCCTTACATGGAAACAGCATACCAGAAGAAAGGTCCAGATATACAAAATGTACAATCACTAGTTTAAACCAGGGAGTCAAGGTCAGAAAGATTAATCATGAACATATGACCATGATCATGGACCATGAATTTCCATAGTTATCGGTCTGATTCTAGTTGAGCTGCTGCAGTCTGGATCAAAATATTGGACCAACTGACCAAATAATGAAGTGCTGAAATAAAAGTACCATTTAAAAAGTTTGTTCCTATACTTTGATGGGAAATTATCACTCAGTTTGACTATATAACTACAATATTTTGTTTATTTTAGAAAAGAATTTATGAATAAAGAAATAAATGTTTTTAGTATGGCATTCATGAAAAAAAGAAGCTTTTTTTTTTTTTTACTACAAATGAGGCAAAGACATAGACATTTGGAAAGACAGTTTATTTAATTTTGGATTACTTTACAACTAATGGAAGCTCAGTGCATGCACCTGGGGAATCCTCCCAGAGGGACATACCCAGAACAACTCACCTGTAGAACACAGACACTCATGAGGCAACCTGGTCAGTTGGCTCCTTTAGATGTGAATGAGTAGTGGCTGTAATCCAAGCTCCACCCAAATGAATGAGCTCCTCACCTTACCTCTAAGGCTGAGCCAAGCCTCCCTTTGGCGCAAGCTCTTTTCAGCTGCTAGTATCCTTATTCTTTCAGTCATTACCCAGAGCTTGTGACCATAGGTGAGAGTAGGGTGGGGAAGTTATTGTTTCCTGATTGGGAGTGGGCACACCATCTTTTTCTGGTGGCTTCAGCCCTCATCTCTGCTTTTTGTGGATGATGTGGTTTTGTTGGTTTCATTGGGCAGTGACCCCCAGCTTCACTGTGGCAATCTGTGGCCACATGTGAAGGGGCTGGGATCGAGTTTGCATCAAAAATTGCATTAAAACACTTGCTGATGATGCAGAGTGTCAGCCTCTTGAAGGAGTAGGAAGAATGTCACGATGTTACAGCTGTGAGCTTTATAACCTTTTAATGAGATATTATTATTAGTGCAATTCCAACCTTGTCCAACTTCAGCTGTCAAAATGGTCCAGATAATTAAGTAAAATTGGATAAAAAAATAATTTTTTATTTGTCATCTGAATAGCCAGTCTTGTGCCAAAAAAATGATTTCTGGTGTTTGCCCAAAAAAATATTGCTGTAAATGACTTGTTGGCCTATAATCTGTCAAGCATATCTCAATCATCATCTCTTATGAATGATATCAATTCATTTTGACTCATAAAGTCATAAAGATCTTTTCTGTCACATGGTACAGTAGAAGCTACAGTCAGTTTTTGGCAACACCAGTCACCAGTATTGCCAAATTAGTGACACCCCAACCCCCCCCCCCCCCCCCCCCCCCCCCACGTGACTTTTTCTTTTTCCAAAAAACGACTAAATGACGTAATTTCATTCATGAGAGATATGTTTGACACTTTTCACAGATTTAAATAAAAAAATAATCTACAGCAATGTAAATAAAACCAATCATTTTTTTGCAAATACCAGAATTCACTTTTTGGCCGGCCACTTGGTTATGGCGTTCCATGTATGCCCTGCCTGCTAGCATCTTGCGCCCTGCTGTTATGTGCTGGATTGTGTTGGGGACCTGTGTGATTCTGACATAAATCAATCTTTTCAGCACCTTTAGCATTAGATAATAATAAGTTCATGAATTTCTTAACAAATGAAATTTGAATCTTTACATTCACAGCCTTCCCACAGATGTGTTATAAATAACAGAAACTTTATTTATGTATTTATTTAAACTGCTTCACACCTATTGATCTCTCTGAACTAACTTTAATTACTTCCTCTAAACCATCTATTATCCCATTCCTACAAGATTGTTTAAAGAAGTCCTACCATTAAGTTGTATAAGCGCTTTGAGTGCTCATACTGAGTAGAAAAGCGCTATATAAGAACTAGTCCATTTACCATTTAAGTCAATATTAAATGGGATATCTTTATTCAGGCTGTAATTTTTAACAGGTTTTAAGGTTGGCTTAATCGAACCATTACATAAAAAACATTTACTTTATCCAGCTGCCTCAGCTAACTATAGACTGATCACCAATCTTCCCTTTATTTCAAAAATTCTCAGAAGGGTTATTGTAAATGATGTAAATGACCATTTGCAGAGGAATGATGGGAGACACGGAAAGTCCCTGAAGGACTTCCGATGACAAGCATTTCTACTCCACTCCTGTCTTTTCACATTAACCCTTTAATACCAAGCCATCACTGTCCATACACCTGTTTACAGCTGATAACATCAAGCATATCACAGTCAACACATTTGTGCCAGCGTACTTTGGTTTACTGTAATTACGTTACAGTTTGTCCTATTGGGAAAAAACGGTTTCTGAAAGTTGAGAAATTGTGCTTCACAACCAAAATAGTGTTATTACGCTAATTTCACTCACGCTGTTGATGGAAGTCTGTGAATGGCAGGACATTTGACACAGGTAGTGTCAGCGACAAAGGGATTTTCTTTCTTTCTTTCTTTCTTTCTTTCTTTCTTTCTTTCTTTCTTTCTTTCTTTCTTTCTTTCTTTCTTTCTTTCTTTCTTCCATTTAATAGCCTACAACAGATTCTTCTGATTATAACTCCAAAGTGTTTCACTCCCTCAGTTCAGTTCAGTTAAGCATTTTTGCCTTTGATCAGTGGCAAATTTGCTTGAAAAATTCTACCAAAGTTCAATTTTAGTTTGGCGCTGACATTCACAGAAAAACCCACCAATCTCAGGAATTTCACTAATATTAAATGGTCTACATGTTAAATGGTGGTTAATAAGTTTGTAAGCCTTAAGGTCAAAATATCAAATTCTCTTAATATACATGCTGTTAAGAAATTCAGTGACCACAATTATACCGAAACAGAGATGATTTAGTCTTTTTCTTAATAACCCAGTGGTCTTTCCCCTGGTAGGATGCTTAGCAGGATCCTTAAACTTGAGATTCAAAACCCCACTTACTGTTAAGTATCTAGGGATAGAAAAATTATGTTGTCTGTTCTGGTGTTGTTTGTCCCATCAAGCAGTTCAGGCTTGGGGGTGTGATGAACATGCCTCCTAGGCATTTTTAAACATTTAATCCTCTAGTTTAGCAGTAGTAAAATAGCACAATCAGCCATTAACAGCTGAGTGCAATTTGATCACTCATACCATAATGGAATCTCCCATTAGTGTGTTATGATGGGGTTTTTCTTTGGGGGTTTTTGTGGATGTGGTATGATCATTCTGCTGACAGTGCTCAAGTTAAGCACACCAGTTTGCCTCCCTTTCATTCAGGCACAGTTAGACGGTTCAGCTGAAATAACCTGTTGTTGTGAATTACTACATAATTACTACATAAATGAAAGCGAACTGAATTGAACTGATACATTAAAACCAGGCTTGTCTATTAAGTTTATTATCTTTACTTACACTAGTGTCAAAAGTATGCTTAGTATGGTCAATATAACTTGTATCTAGATTATTTTATAACATATTCAATTAGTGGAATGCCACTTATATCTGCAACTTACTGAACAATACTTCCACTATCTGCTATGAAATGTTTCTGCAGCTGATAATCAAAGAGTAAAATCTTCATACCTGCACTTATGTGTAAGTTTACTTACAAAGCTGCCACTGCAACTGGAAAAAGCACCTGAACTGTGGCACAGTTTAAACGACACAGAAAGCAACCTAATACTTAATATAAGAGAACAGTATAAAACAACAAAGCTTGTGCCTTTGCTTAAACACACACACACATGCACCCACCCACACACACGCATGCATGCACGCTCACACAGTCAAACTAATGTGTGTGACCTATGGTGCTAGCTTACGGCACTGGGAACATTAGTGGCTCAGATTGAAACAAATGAAGACAGCTCTTCACTTAGTCACAGTCAGATGGAGCCAGGCAATAATAATAGAGAGAGAGAGAGAGAGAGAGAGAGAAAGGGGTAATGCTGTCTGGATTTTTTTGTGTATACAGGTATAGGCATACACACACACACACACACACATATACAGTTCTTGCTTGTGTGCATGTTTGTGTGTTTTATAAGTATATGTTCATTATTACCTAATGTAACAGTTAATGTGCCTCTTTTGGTATGTGGTGCATGACTATCTAATGTATGAGTACTGTGTGCATATGTGCAAAAGTGCCTGTTTATTCATGTGTGGTGTGTCTGTGTGTGTTTTGAGGTTGGAGCCAGTGAATAATATATTCTTGTGGAGATGATGATGAGAACCTTCAGGGCTTTTCTGATGAGAGCCATGTGAATTAAAAACTGACAATACAAGTCTTACCTAAGACAAATGCCTTCTCTGTGACACTCATTATCATGTGGCTTTGTGTGTGTGTGTGTGTGTGTGTGCCTGTGTATATTGTTAAGAGCTTTGCTGTTATTAAAATAACACTATTAGTTGTGATGTATGATGTGTTGTTGATTAAGTTTTACAGTGTTTTTCTAAACCATATTTCTGGCCATCAATAGATCCACAGCCATCATTCACTCTAAAATGCTTCTGCAGGACTATAGTGATTTAAAGTACTGCAGACCAGAGAAACATTATAGCTGTCCACCTGTTCATACAGCTACTTTACAAATTAAGCCCTTTGAGAGAATATTTAAAGACATTTTAAAGGATCATGCTCCTGGATTACCTTACTGTAAAAGTCTACTGCACTCAAAAAAGTGAAATAGGTGGGTTGTGCACTTTAAATTATTTTGATGTTTTCAGTTTACTTAAAATACATGTCTTTGTTAAGTTGAAATATTTTTTTCTAATAAAGTCCATGTAATTTTGTCTTTCGTTGTGAGTACAAAATAATTACGTGCTGGTTAATCACAAACCATTTAATTAAAATGAATTATGATTGCAATACTTGCTACACCCGGAAGGTGGCAGTAAGAAGAGGATTGAAGTGCTTCAGACTACGCATGTGCAAACTCTCTCTTTTTCGCTGCTTTTTGGCGATTAAGCATGCGGTGAAGTTGCTAAGTGCTAACGGTATTCATTTTCCGACTTGAGAGAGGTAAGAGGACATTTTTCATCCATACCTGTTGTAGTAATTTCATATTGACCAAGATTAAATTTTGTGTTTGTGATACAACACTTCTATATTTCCAAAGTATTTGTGTTTCAGAGAGCAGCGAACAAGTGCACAATAACGAGCACCCCCCCCCCCCCCCCCCCCCCCCCCCATCCCCTAAACACGTTAACAGGGTTTTCCTTTTTTGTTTGTGTTTGATATACGCTATATTAGCTCTGAAAACTGCTTTAACTAGGTCAGTGTGGTTTGGTGAGTCATTTTACTGTCGTATTCTATCCATGGATATTTTAAGAGAACGATTCTATCCTGTCTGAGATGTCAAGCGTTATTTCACCAGCGATTTATCCCATACCTGGCTGCTTCAAGTTTTCCATTGGCAGACTAGTGGGGGGGCATGGCACTCATCAGTTTCGTGGCAGTACAACAGGACTGATCCACTTTTTGATGAATTTGAAAGTTTACTTTGTATATTTATGTACACTATAAAATCTTTCGGGGTGCTTTTAGCCAAATCTGTAAAGTGTTGTTTTGTTATATTTTTTCATTGAATTGAGTGCATGAAAGCCGTGTTGAGGACTGACATGGAAGTAGATTTAAAGTAAATATCTGTTGTAGGACCCTGTACATAGCACACTAACGGTTAATCTGTGAACCTGTTTATCTATTTTTTTCTCTTTCTCTCTTTTTGTAATAATCCTGTTGCAATTTTTCGGGTCCTGATTTGATTTGAGTGAGTCCTGATTCTTGCTTCCACCTGCCTGCTCATTGCACTGTATAACAGGTATGATCACAACGAGCTACTTTAATTACTGTGAATTGAATTGCCAGAATTTTTATTTTAAGAAACATTTATCAGGTGACAGATTAATTTTCTTGCCCTCAATCTGAATGTGTGTTTTATTTTGTATTACATTAATTTATGGATCCTTTAAACGTGATGAATTTCAGATCCTGGGTGTGACAGCTGTTTCCTAACTCATTGATGTGGTGTAGACGGCACTGCTGAGCTTGCCCGTGGTATGTTAACAGTCAGACTTTTCTTTCTTTAAACCATTCTATAAATTGAGTTTCCTTTACCAATACATTCTTTGTGGGTTTTTTGTGTGGTTTTTTTTTTTGTTGTCAGTTGGTTTCTTTCTAATTTGAATGCTTTTAATCTATACATATTTAATTACTTTATATGTGCGTTTTCATCTTCTCCAGACTGACGCATTTGGGTGATGGCTGCACCAGTAAAACTGCGGATTATCCTTGGTTCCAACAATGCTGAAAAACTGACCATAGAATCAGGCTTGCCAGCATCTGTTGAGGATCTTACAAATGAGATCAAACGTCAGTTTGATATAGAGGGGGACATTAGACTCCAGTACATGGACAGTGACTTTGACAACGAGTTTGTTAACCTTAACCAAATTTGTGACATTCAAGACAAGAGCACAGTGAAAATCATTCACTTGTCAGATGCTCTAGACCTCAGCCAAGGCAGCATGAATCAGAGTGGAGAAGAAGCATCGTTCTCATCTTCTGACACAATAATACTCTCCTCTGATTCAGAATCTCCTCGATCATCACATTGGCCGACAGAATTCCAAATTCCAAAGTTTTCATATGACGTAGAGATGCAACTTTGAAGTGCAAACCAGGACTTCATATCAAATGGAGTTCTTCTGACACCCGGTCATAAACTTAAATCAGACATCTTGGAAAGTCTGGCTCAGGAAATCATCAAGTTCAAGGCATATCCCTCAAACTTGGAAATTGAATCTGTTGCTGAAGCTTTGATCAAAGCACATCCATGTTTGAGAGAACAGGGATCCTTCAGTGGTTTCTACGGCTGGAAAATAAGCCTTAAGTATAAGATAGCAAACTACAGGACAAAACTTAGAAAGTTGGGGTGCCCAGAACTGAGCATCAATTCCCTCAAGCACAAACCTGCAGATAGATGTCAGCCTGCCTACGATGTCAAAAAACCGAGGAAAGCCGAAGTAAATTTTTGTCCTCCCTATCCTGCTGGAGAGACCCAGGACAGCCTTGAAGGGGAAAGATTGGCGTTGTTATCTGAGGTCAAGAAGAGACATAATGATAAAGTTATCAAAGAAAAGATGGCTAAGACGTTCGCATACAGAAGGCAGGAGGTTGTCAGAGACAAGCCCATGATGGCAGAGTTCAAGATCAGATGGCCAGGACTGTTCACTGTGGCAGAGGTATGAAATGCTTTTTAAATCAGCTATAGTCAACAATTTTTTTCAATTATGCTTTAATGGATAGTGACAGTGTAGAGACAGGGAGGTCAGGGGAGAGAGTTGTTATGGCTTCCAGTTACACGGGAATGTTAATCATTTTATGTAAAAATAACACGGGAAATGCTATTGTATTGCAGCACAGCCTGTTTTTTTGTACATTCTTGTGAGAGTATTTCTGTTTTAAATGTTAAATGTTTTATGGTTTTGTGGACATTATGTTTTCAGGTGGAAGCATAATTTGTGAGGATCACTACTGCCCCCCTTGTCTCAAGGTTCCATGCACAGCTTGACCAACACACTGCCCAGCTCATCAAAGTGTTCAAGAAGAAAGGAGGCTTTGCAGGGACTAACATTAGCAGGATTTTGATCCCAATCACACAGGTATGTTTTGCTATTGATAGTGAACAATATGGAATTATAAACTGATGTTGACTAGTCAGTTTTGACAAGTATGCTGACAAGTTAACAGTCAGAATAATATTTCTGTGTTTTTTTCTCTCTTTAGAATGAAAGTATTGAAAAGAGGAGGGAGTGCATCCTGAGGGCGCTTTGTATCTACCTCAACGAAGACCCGAACATCCTCTTCAAAGAATACCTGGTTTGTAATTTTAAGTTTATTTTCTACCTATAATAAATCAATTTTAATCTCTGTGGGGGTGTTCCCAAGACCACTGATGTTGGTGCCTTGGGTGTGGCTTCGTTAGTGCTTCATTCTTTTATAACGACTGCCAACACTAAGATATCTATATTAGATAAAATAACTCAGTTGACAGATTCATGCTAATCACTCTAAAATTTTGATGGAATCACTCAGCGCTGCTTTATCTTATTTTTACACAAATAGCACTTTTTGAAGTATCATAGAATAGAATAGAATAGAATAGAATAGAATAGAATGCCTTTATTGTCATTATACAGGATGTAAATGAGATTGGAGGGCCACTCCTGTTCAGTGCCATGTAACAGAAAATCAAACTCTCTAAAATAAAAATATTATGAAAATATTATAATCTAGTATGATCAATATAATCAAGAGATATCATGCTGTTTTCATTCAAAGGAAACCTGAAAGGCAAAAGTTGTTCTTTGGAATTCTACAAAATCTGTGATTTCATAGATTGATTGTCTTTTCTTTCTCCCCTATGTAAAGGATACTGATGGTACGGCTGTAGAGAGAGGCCTTGAGCAGCTTACCCTGGGCATCTACATCATCAAAGTCGAGGGAGGTGATGCCACCACTCCTCCAGCTGATGTTGGAATTGTCATTGAGGGTGTTGAAGTTCTACATGACCTGGGAGACGTCGCCTCTGCATGTGCACTCTTAATGGGTGCAATATATGCAATGAACCTCAGTTATCCTAAGGAACTGAGGTACTTCTTTGAAGTACTTCAAAAGCTCTTCCTTCAACTGGATGCTGTCAAACTTTCACCCAAGGTACAGATGCTCAAGAACAAACTGTTTGAATGAACCAAACATTGATTTGAATGCTCTGGTAAAAAGAAAAAGTTTATACAATTTTTTTTTCCTTTCCACGCTACTAAATTAAAGCATGTGTGTTGTTATAGTTTGACCATTATGCTGTCTCCAAAAAAAAAAGAACTACAAGCTTCTTATATTGTTATATAATAGTATTGGCAAATTGGATGTTTTGTAGGATGTTACATTTGTTTATGCTGCATCAAGGTGGTTTATAATTGTTAATATTGAGTAACAATGCTGCAACACAAGTTGACATGTTTGGTAACATAATTACATTTCAAGATAGTCCCTCCACAATATTAAAATGAAAGTTGACAACATGTGTTGTTATGGTTGATATAGTTAGATTATTATGTTGTTACAAAAAAGAGAACTGCCTGTACAAAGCCTGTTCTATTGTTGGAATGCATAAATGCTGTTTACAACTGTTGGTGTCGAACCGCTGCACCCTAATGTCTGCTAAGGGTTATATTTTGGACCAAGTGGCAGCAAAATGTTAAATTAATATTAGTGAATAAAGGAAATAACAAAATATGTTGGTTGTATGAAATTCATTTATGTGGAACCTGTTGACAAACTAGAATTAGGTCAAGCCAATTAGTATAAAATAAATTGGATGGAAACGTATTTTAATTAATTGAACTTAAATTTATTATTTTACTGCTATGAATACAATATATGTTTGAAGGACAAATGTAAAATATGTAGCCTGTAAATATATTGTTTATGTCCATGTAACATAACTAAATTTGATTGGATAAACTTAAATAATTCTTGTTAAACAAAAGTAATTTTATCTAGGTGGTACAATTCACATTGTGTTAATGTAATACAAGTTCATAAAGTTAGATTACCTTAACATTTTTGCTTTTAACTAACATAATACACTTTCGTGGAACCTGTTGACAAAATAAATTTAATTAAAGCCAATGTTTCAATTTTTTGAGTGTGTAAATAACATACACACACTTAAATTAATGTAATTGTTTGAAAGCTAATGGCTCATTTATGGAGGACTCAGAGAGACGGGTCTGTTACTCTCAGCTTGTCAGTTGTCACTGAGCAGGTTTAGACTTAGGTTTAGAATCTCTTCCTGAACCTAACCAAGTAGACAGACCAAACCAAACCAGCAAGAGTTAGTGAAAGAAAAAAGCAATGGAAAAATGGAAGAAACCAGCAAGTGAAAAAAAGGGGGAAAGGCTCTCAAAGGGACACAAAATCACCTCTCCTGTCTCACAACGCTGATACTGATGCCACTGCTGCCATAACACAGGTGCCCGATATTGTTACTGTTGAGCATTGTCTTCTGGGACACTCTCTGTCATGTCCTGGGCCGTTGGCCCAGCGTTTTGTGTTAGTTTATTTCCTAGTGTTGTGATATGTCTGCGTCTCTGTCCTGAGTCTGTGCCTGTTCCCCGTGTTTAGTCAGTATGTTCCTTGGTTTGTCACTTCCTGTTTATTTTGACAGTCTGGTTTTCCTGTGCTTTGTGTTCAGCTTTGCTTCCCCTGTGTAATTAGTTTCATTTGCCTCACCTGTTGTTCCCTGCTGTTTCCTCTTGCCCTGATTACCCAGTGTGTACTTAAGCCCTCAGTTTTGTTTTGTTCTCGGTCGCGTCGTTGACGTTGTGTGTCCGTGTGTTCCTGTATTCCTGTGTTCCTGTGTTCCTGTGTCCCCTGCGCCTGCCCTTCGTCTCCCTGTGCCTCCCTTCCACGGTTTTTGTATTTGTTTTTTCCCCGTTGAAATAAATCCCTTTTATGTTACGCTGACTTCTGGAGTCCTTCGTGTCAGCCATTCCTCGTCCATTTCCTCCCCGGCCATGACAGAACGACGCGAACATACTAAAGACCCTGCAAGCTCCGGCCGCTACAATGGCACTCGCCTGGCGCTGGGGGGACCAGCTTTTTTGAACGGTCCCCGGCGACGCCGCTCACCGCCCCCGCCTAAACCGCAGGTCTGCCGCGTGGGCGGACTGTTTTTGGCGCCGGCCGCTCCCTCACCTGTCACTCCGCTCGCTGGCCCCTCCTGTCCTCAGCAGTCGCCGCAGCCACGGAGGACGAGATACCGGAGGAAGCGGAGAGACGTTTTCCTGGAGCCAGCGCCCGGAATGACTCCAGAGGAGTCATTTTTCCGATTCCTGGGTCACAGGGGTCCCTGGCCTCCCACCACTTCCGCGTCACCACTGCCTGCTGCTGACGGAGGAAGACCAAGCTCCCGGCAGCATCAGAGAGAATCGCCGCGGGAGCAGAGCGGTATAACGCCGCGGAGACGGTCACTCTCGCCTCAGTCAGCTGTAGCGCCAGCTCATTCTCCGTTTCCCCAGTTAGCCGTAGCGCCAGCTCATTCTCAGTTTCCCCAGACAGCTGTCGTGCCAGCTCAGTCTCAGCCTTCCCAGTCAGCCGCAGCTCTCCCTAGCTCTCAGTCGCAGTGTTCCCAGTCAGCTGTGGCTCCAGCTCCTCCTCGGTCGCAGTGTTCCCAGTCAGCTGTGGCTCCAGCTCCTCCTCGGTCGCAGTGTTCCCAGTCAGCTGTGGCTCCAGCTCCTCCTCGGTCACCGTGTTCCCAGTCAGCTGTAGCTTCTCTCTCTCGTCAGTTAGCTCCAGCTCCCTCTGCTCCAGCTCCCTTAGCTCCATCTTCCCCTGCACCCGCACCTGTTCCGCGGGTGGGGGCAGCCACGGACGGGCTGACCTCTGCACCCGCACCTGTTCCGCGGGTGGGGGCAGCCACGGACGGGCTGACCTCTGCACCCGCACCTGTTCCGCGGGTGGGGGCAGCCAGACCCAAGCCTTCGCATCGGTTTTCTGCGTTAGCTGCAGCAGCAGGGTCTCAGTCAGCTCTAGCTCCAGTCGCTCCCCCTCGCCTTCAGTCAGCTCTAGCTCCAGTCGCTCCCTCTCGCCTTCAGTCAGCTCTAGCTCCAGTCGCTCCCCCTCGCTTTCAGTCAGCTCTAGCTCCAGTCGCTCCCCCTCGCCTTCAGTCAGCTCTAGCTCCAGTCGCTCCCCCTCGCCTTCAGTCAGCTCTAGCTCCAGTCGCTTCCCCTCGCCTTCAGTCAGCCCCAGCTCCAGTCGCTCCCTGTCCACTCCAGTCTCAGTCAGCCCCAGCTCCAGTCGCTCCCTGTCCACTCCAGTCTCAGTCAGCCCCAGCTCCTGTCGCTCCCTGTCCACTCCAGTCTCAGTCAGCCCCAGCTCCTGTCGCTCCCTGTCCACTCCAGTCTCAGTCAGCCCCAGCTCCTGTCGCTCCCTGTCCACTCCAGTCTCAGTCAGCCCCAGTAGCTCTTCCTCGGTCCCCGGTGTCAGCTGTTTCTGTGCCCTCTCAGTCTGCTCCCTCCGCTTTAACGTCAGTTAGCTCCGTAATCCCCTTGGACCCTTCAGTCAGTTCGGTTTTGGTCTCTTCATCTGCAGTTTTTCTATCTTTAGTCGCAGTTCCCTCAGCTCCGGCTCCCTCGGTAGCTCCAGTAATGACAGCTTGCCCAGTGTCAGCTCTTCCTAGCTCTCAGTCAGTCTCCACGCAGACTGCTCCCCGTAGCGTTCAGTCAGCTTCCACGCAGCCAGATCTCCCTAGCTCTCGGTCAGTTTCCACGCAGCCAGATTTCCCTAGCTCTCGGTCAGTTTCCACGCAGCCAGATCTCCCTAGCTCTCGGTCAGTTTCCACGCAGCCAGATCTCCCTAGCTCTCGGTCAGTTTCCACGCAGCCAGATCTCCCTAGCTCTCTGTCAGTTTCCACGCAGTCGGCATGCTCTAGCTCGCAGTCTGCCTCCACGCAGTCTGCTCTCCCTAGCTCGCAGTCTGCTCTCCCTAGCTCGCAGTCTGCTTCCACGCAGCCAGTCGTCTCCCGGCCTGCTTCCACGCAGCCAGTCGTCTCCCGGCCTGCTTCCACGCAGCCAGTCGTCTCCCGGCCTGCTTCCACGCAGCCAGTCGTCTCCCGGCCTGCTTCCACGCAGCCAGTCGTCTCCCGGCCTGCTTCCACGCAGCCAGTCGTCTCCCGGCCTGCTTCCACGCAGCCAGTCGGCTCCCGGCCTGCTTCCACGCAGCCAGTCGTCTCCCGGCCTGCTTCCACGCAGCCAGTCGTCTCCCGGCCTGCTTTCACGCAGCCAGTCGTCTCCCGGCCTGCTTCCACGCAGCCCATAGCGTCAGCTCCCATGCAGTCCCCTGCACCTTGGCTATTCCCCGAGCGGCCCCTGCTGCTCAATAAAGCAGCAGTGTGCCCTGTTCCGCAGTCCCAGCCTGCGCATCCGGAGCCTCACCATGTAGGCCCCGTTCAGCCCAAGGGCTCAGCTCAGTCCGAGCCGCCAGGGGGTCCCGCTCAGTCCGAGCGCTCCGAGCCTGAGGGTCCCGCTCAGTCCGAGCCGTTGGGGGTCTCCGCTCAGTCCGAGCCGATGGGGGTCTCCGCTCAGTCCGAGCCGATGGGGGTCTCCGCTCAGTCCGAGCGCTCCGTGCCAGAGGGCCCCGCTCAGTCCGAGCCGATGGGGGTCTCCGCTCAGTCCGAGCCAGGGGGTCCCGCTCAGTCCGAGCCGATGGGGGTCTCCGCTCAGTCCGAGCCAGGGGGTCCCGCTCAGTCCGAGCCGATGGGGGTCTCCGCTCAGTCCGAGCGCTCCGCGCCAGAGGGTCCCGCTCAGTCCGAGCCGATGGGGGTCTCCGCTCAGTCCGAGCCGATGGGGGTCTCCGCTCAGTCCGAGCCGATGGGGGTCTCCGCTCAGTCCGAGCCGATGGGGGTCTCCGCTCAGTCCGAGCCAGGGGGTCCCGCTCAGTCCGAGCGCTCCGCGCCAGAGGGTCCCGCTCAGTCCGAGCCGATGGGGGTCTCCGCTCAGTCCGAGCGCTCCGCGCCAGAGGGTCCCGCTCAGTCCGAGCCGATGGGGGTCTCCGCTCAGTCCGAGCGCTCCGCGCCAGAGGGTCCCGCTCAGTCCGAGCCGATGGGGGTCTCCGCTCAGTCCGAGCCGATGGGGGTCTCCGCTCAGTCCGAGCGCTCCGAGCCAGGGGGTCCCGCTCAGTCCGAGCCGGTGGGGGTCTCTGCTCAGTCCGAGCGCTCCACGTCACCCGAGGGTTCCCCACCAGAGCCCGGGGTCGCCCTTCTCCGCCGCCGCATGCCCCGCGGTCGGCCTCCAGTGTCTGCTCCCCGTCGCCGCCGCCGCACGCCCCGCGGTCGGCCTCCAGTGACCCCTCCTCGTCGCCGCCGCATGCCGCGTGGTCGGCCTCCAGTGACTCCTCCTCGTCGTCGCCGCCGCCGCTGGGTGCGCGGTCGGCCTCCAGTGACTCCTCCTCGTCGTCGCCGCCGCATGCCCCGCGGTCGGCCTCCAGTGTCTGCTCCCCGTCGCCGCCGCCGCATGCCCCGCGGTCGGCCTCCAGTGACCCCTCCTCGTCGCCGCCGCCGCTGGGAGCGCGGTCGGCCTCCAGTGACCCCTCCTCGTCGCCGCCGCCGCTGGGAGCGCGGTCGGCCTCCAGTGATTCCTTCTCGTCCTCGTCGCCGCCGCCGCTGGGAGCGCGGTCGGCCTCCCTCGTTGGGATTTTGCTTTGTGGCCCCTTGGCCTCTGCGGCCTCCTGAACTGTGTGTTTTTTGTTTTTGGATTTCCCACTGACTCCCCTGAACTGTGGACTGTTTTTTCCCCTGCTGTTTTTTGTTTTTTCATAGCTCCTGGACTGTTCCTTGTTTCGACCCCCTGTTTTGGACTGTCTCCGGCCTTGTGCCGTCGCCTTTTGTTCTGGTCCTGTGTTTTTGTTTTCTTCCGGTACGGGTTTGATTTGTTTTGTTCACGCCCTGTGATTTCTGTTTTGCTCCCTGTCTTTGTTTTTGTTTCGGGCCCTCCCTCCTGGTCCCCCGCCTCCCGCCCTTGTCTGGTTTTGTTTTCTGGTTTTGGCCGTCGGGAGCCGGCCTTTGAGGGGGGGGTACTGTCATGTCCTGGGCCGTTGGCCCAGCGTTTTGTGTTAGTTTATTTCCTAGTGTTGTGATATGTCTGCGTCTCTGTCCTGAGTCTGTGCCTGTTCCCCGTGTTTAGTCAGTATGTTCCTTGGTTTGTCACTTCCTGTTTATTTTGACAGTCTGGTTTTCCTGTGCTTTGTGTTCAGCTTTGCTTCCCCTGTGTAATTAGTTTCATTTGCCTCACCTGTTGTTCCCTGCTGTTTCCTCTTGCCCTGATTACCCAGTGTGTACTTAAGCCCTCAGTTTTGTTTTGTTCTCGGTCGCGTCGTTGACGTTGTGTGTCCGTGTGTTCCTGTATTCCTGTGTTCCTGTGTTCCTGTGTCCCCTGCGCCTGCCCTTCGTCTCCCTGTGCCTCCCTTCCACGGTTTTTGTATTTGTTTTTTCCCCGTTGAAATAAATCCCTTTTATGTTACGCTGACTTCTGGAGTCCTTCGTGTCAGCCATTCCTCGTCCATTTCCTCCCCGGCCATGACACTCTCTATTTTACATCACTGCCCATGTCAACCCCAAATCTTCGTGTTCTCAACAATGAATCACAAACCTACATGAATCAGGTTTGTGAGTGGCAGCAGCTGTGTTCTGCTCATTTATGATTTGACTTTGTCTCTAATTTGGAGGTTTTGTACACAAGCCATTCTTCAGACTGTAACATTTATTAAGTTGCTTTTATATATATATATATATATATATATATATATATATATATATATAAAATTCCTGGGCTAAATGTAATATTATTAGCCTAACATAAGTGAGTTATATCAAATTGTACGCTGCGCTTCAAGGTGAAAAGTCACATGATCGTAATATAGTATATAAACTATACTTAATTTTGTTAAATGCACTTACAAGTATAGAAAATTTCCATCCATCCATCCATTTTCTTCCGTTTATCTGGGGCGGGGTCATGGGGGCAGCAGACCAAGCTGAAAAGCCCAGGCTTCCCTCTCCCCAGCCACCTCCTCCAGCTCATCCGGAGGGACCCCAAGGTGTTCCCAGGCCAGCCGAGAGATATAATCTCTCCAGCGTATCCTGGGTCTACCCCGGGGCCTCCTCGCGGTAGGACATACCTGGAACACCTCACCCAAGAGGTGCCCAGGAGGCATCCTAATCAGATGCCCGAGCCACCTCAACTGGCTCCTCTCAATGTGGAGGAGCAGCGGCTCTACTCTGAGCCCCTCCTGAATGGCCACACTCCTCACCCTAGCTTAGCAAATTTTATGATTAATAAACTACAGAAATACACAATGTTTACCCAATACAAGGCACTCGTAAACATGACACATTAATTGCTAAATGAGTCTAAGGCATGGTGACCTACTGCTCACAAAGCCTGTTCATGTGACATGTTCTTGGCCTAATAAAATATGTTAAGCTAATTTAATCATGAAAGAGAAAATCAAGGGCCAGTTTACCCTGCCCAGTATACATTCCTGGCACCCCACCTTGGAGACAGACCTGGGGAGGGAGCTTGAGGCAAAGCGGCTGGTGACCACAACCATGGGGCTCACCAAGCAGCAGCCCTAAGAGGAGATATGGGCCCGCCCTCCTATGCACCTATCACCTGCAGGAGACACTGTAGAGGTCAAGTGCAATATGTGTGAACTGCAGCTATTATGGCTGGCAATGGGAACATGAACCATCACCTCTCTTTTGGGGATGGAGCCTGAGTTAGTGCATGAGGTTGCGAGATACTGGTGAGATACAGTCAGACTCACCTTAACACATAAAGACTGTTCCCTGGAGATAGACTGGACTCTGTTTCAGTCTGGAGGTGCCCTCAGTGAGAGGCGGCCTGTAATTGAGAGGGCTGAACCTTAATGTTGGGGAATATGTCCCGACTGTCTTCTGGTTTGAAGTGCAAAACAACAGTTCAGAGTCCCATCTTGGAATCTCTGGGTGTGGTTTTGGAGGATGCCCCACCTGGAAACTCTATTGTCCTACTGGAAGACTTCAGCACTCATGTGGGCAATGACAGTGAGACCTGACAGTGGACCGCATGGTTGATTTGAACCTGAGTGGTGTTCTGTTGTTGGAGTTCTGTGCAAATCACAGTTTGTCCAAAATAAACACCATGTTCAAACACTAGGGTGATTGTAAGTGCACACGGCACCAGAATAACCTAGGTTGAAGGTCAATCTTGTAATCATATCATTGGATCTGTGACTTTATGTTCTGAATGCTCTGGTGAGGAGAGCAGCTGAGCTGTCAACTGATCAGTTGGATTGGGTGGAAGAGGGGGATGCTGGACAGGCCTGACATTTCCAAACATGTAGTGAGGGTGCACAGGGAGAGGCCCTAGACCACAAGATCATTAACGCCCACCTACAGCAGAACTTTGACCACATTCCTAAGGGAGCTTAGGAACATTGAGTCCAAAAGGACCATGTTCTGCATCTCCATTGTTGAGGGAGCTGCACAGAGCTGTGGCCATAAGATGGTCGGTGCCTGTTGTGGTGGTAGTCTTCAAATCAAATGTGGGTCCACCACATGGTGGACACCGGAGGTAAAGGGAGCTTTCAAGCTGAAAAAAGAGTCCCTTGGGCACACCGCTGAGTGGGGTGGGTTGGCCGAGATATCTGGCCGTCATTCCAGGATTCTGGGGTGCCCGCACATCCTTTGGGATGGTGGGGCACTCAGGTGAGGGAGCAGTAGTTTCCCACAGGGGGCCGGTTGGTCCCAGACTCAGGACCACTGTGTGTGTGTGTGAGTGTGTGTGTGTGTGTGTGTGTGTGAGAGAGAGATATTGGTATGTGTGTGTGGGTGTGTGTGTATGTGTGTGGGTGTGATGTTTGTTGTAGATGTGTGTGTGTGTGTGTGTGTGTGTGTGTGTGTGAGAGATATTTGTAGGTGTGCATGTGTGTGTGTATATGTGTATGCTATTTGTTGTCTTTTGTATGTGTGTGTGTGTGTGGGGGGGGGGGTGTTTTTGTGTTGTGCTTGTCTGTGGTGTGGGCTGTGGGTGCCAGCCTTGGGCACGGTGGTGCCCCCGGGGGGCGTGGCCACTTCAGGCTTTCCCTGCACTGTGGTTGGGTGTAGGGAACTGGGGTGTTTAGTGAGCCAGTAGTTTGCTGGCTCTCTTCTTCCGGGGGTAGTTCTGTACCTCTCAGTCATACATATCCTGGCCCTTCCCCTCCTCCCACTCAGTCAAACATTACATCACACACACGTAGGGTCTTGGGTGAGGGGGGGCTCGTGCTGCAGTGAGTAGGGCCACTTCTTTGGCTCTGCTCGCTATGTTGCGCGATGTCCCATTACATCATACAGCTCACAACATGTCATAGTACACATAGGGCCTTGGGGGGCAGGTGTGTCACACAGTGGTTAGTGTGTGTAGCATGCGTCAGGAGGTGCTTTGGGAGTATGTGGTATGTGGCCCATTGCTAAGAGCCGCTCAGTCCTTGAACAGCTGCAATAAGAGCTTCCCACATTGCCCCATGAACACCAGAACATAAAGAGAGCTAGCAGGAGCAAAAGAGACAGAGGGGCCAATGGCATAACCCAGCCCCCTAGGACTCCCCCAAGCTGGACTGGACCACAAGTGCCCTTATACTTCACTCTGTATTTAATCATTATTATTAATCTCTAGCTCTCTTCCACAGTGTGTTGTTTGTCCTGTCTCTCTCCCCTCAGCCCCAACCAGTTGTGGCAGATGACCCCCCCTCCCTGAGCCTGGTTCTGCTGGAGGTTTCTTCCTGTTAAAGGGAGTTTTTCCTTCCCACTGTCACCAAGTGCTGCTCATAGGGGGTTGTTTTGACTGTTGGGTTTACTCTGTTTTATGGTAGGGTCTTTACCTACCATAAGGGCAGGGCAATCCTGGAAGAAAACGTGCTTTGAGGCAACTGTTTGTTGTGATTTGGCGCAATATAAATAAAACTGAATTGAAGTCAGGCGAAAAAACCCTTTTTTGTGTCATATCTAATATACAGTCAACATTCCCCTCCAAAAGTATTGTAACAGTGAGACCAGTCCTTGTATTTTTGCTGTAGACAGAAAGCAGTTGGGTTTGACATCAGAACATAAATATGAGACAACATATCAATCATTTATTTTCAGCTATTTACATCTGGATCTGACAAACAGTTCAGAAGATTGCACCTTTTGTCTGAACCCACCCATTTTACTTGTGAGTACAAGTATTGGAACAGATAAACTTAAAGTAGATTAAAGTGAGACTTAATATTTAGTTGCAAATCCTTTGTTTGCATCAAGCCTGTGACCGATTGACACCATTTAGAGGTGGTCACCTATGCGGTTTGATCCCTGGCTGCTCCAATCTGCATGCCAAAGTATCCATGGGCAAGATACTGAACCCTAAGTTGGTTTGCAAGGCAATCATCAGACTATGAATGTGTGTGAATGTTAGACAGAAAAGACTTAAGCTTAGAAAGAAGTGCTTGTAAGTATGTATGTAATTGGGAGAATGAGGCATGTTGTGTAAAGCACTTTGAGTGCTCAACATTGAGTAGAACAGCACTATATAAGAACTAGTCCATTTACCATTGAACTTTTGCATTCTTCTTTTTCTTATTTGTTTTGGGGGGTTATTTGCTTCAGTCTCCTCTTTAGTGGGTAAAATGCATGCACTATAGGGTTTTAGTCTGTAAACTGACTAGACCGGTCTAAAACCTTCCACTTCCTGCCCCTGATGAACTCCTTTGTAATTTTGGTGTTGTGTTTTGGGTCATTATCTTGCTGCATGATCTCCCAATCAGTTTGGTTGCATCTTTCTTTAAATCGACAGACAAAATGTTTCCGTAGATTTCTGTGTTCACTGTACTGCTGCCATCATGCATGACATCATCAGTGAAGATTGATTCAAATTCCAGCCTGGCCTTCCTATTCTTCTTAATTAGTGGTTTGCATCTTCTGGTGGCTTCACCAGAACTTTTTGGTCTAAATGCAAAGCACTATGTTTGGTGAATAAGTAACACTGCTCATCACCCTGAACGCACCATCCCCACTCTGAAACATGGTGGTGACAGCATCATGCTGTGGGGATGCTTTACTTCAGCAGGGACAGAGTTGATGGGAAGATAGATGGAGCTAAATACAGGGCAATCCTGGAAGAAAACCTGTTGGAGGCTGCAAGTGGATAGTGGCAGTTGCACAGTGGGTAGGCATTTGCCTTGCAGCCAGAGAGTTGCCAGATCGAGCCCCTGTCCCTGCGTTGTGTCCTTGGGCAAGACACTTAAACCACATTGACTAATGGTAGCGCTGGTCTCTGGCTGCAGGACCGCAGATGCTCATCTCTGGATGAGCGAGCGTTTTGTTGTGTGCCTTGTGCATACAATGAGTTGAATGTAACATCTAAAAAGACTTGAGACTTTGAAAGAGATTCACCTGCCAGCAATTTTGAAAACCATGTATCATTTTCATTCCACTTCACAATTATGTGCTAATTTCTGTTGGTCTATCATGTAAAATCTCAATAAGGTACATTTAAGTTTATATATATATATATATATATATATATATAATATATATACTGTAGCAGTTGTACAGTAGTGCAAGGTGATAGTATACAAGTGCTATATGTACAATAATTGTGCAGAAGGACATGTATGTATAAACTATTGTTTGCAAATGTCCAGTATTATTTCAGCAGTTCAGTAGCCTGATGGCTTTTGGGTAGAAACTGTCCCTGAATCTGCTGGTGCAGGTCTGGATGCTCCTGTACTGTCTGCCTGATGGCTGGGGTGCCTGGGATCAGAGGGGACCCGCCGGACCTTCCTCTTCCTAGTTTCTTCACAGGCTTAGAATTCAAAGACATATATATGTGTGTGTGTGTATATATATATATATATATATATATATATATATATATATATATATATATATATATATATATATACACATATATACACACACACATATATATGGTAGAATTCATCTCCGTGCACATTGTAAGCGCTTTGAGTGCTCTGACTGAGTAGAAAAGCGCTATATAAGAGCTAGTCCATTTACCATTTACCGTAAAGTCTCCTCACAGGAGGATGAACCTGCAGCAGTACACGCACAGCAGACACTCGTGTTGCGCTGCTTCTTTATGTGCGTGAATTAATTCTGAAATATGAATATGAAAAATGAATACTTGGGCTCACAGAATGACATTATTTGCGCAGATTATGTTTTTCTCACGCATGACTTTTGATCTAAATATAATTCCATAATCATCTTATCCATAATTGGAATTTGCAGTTTTCCAGCCAACACTTATTAAAACAGCAACTCTCTGCGCTGTGTCCAAATTCAGGGGCTGCAGTCTTCGAAGGACCCAGTCTACGTAGGCCAAGTCCTTCAAAGCCCACTAGTGATGGGTCAGAAATGAACAATCCGGCTCTAAGAGCCGGCTCTTTGAATTGAATAACGGGAGCCAGATCCTGATTGTGAGCCATTGTTTTTTTTTGTGGAAGCCGCATGTGATTGGTCAAGATGGGTGGCATCATCTGTGTATGTAGGGGCCACAGACTTACTGCACAGTGAGTACAGAAACACCAGAGAAGGATAGGCTCCTGCAAAGTTCCCTCAGAGACTGGAAAGAGCCAGAGGAAGCTGTGCTTTATATAGAGGCTACACGCGGCAATGGTGAGAAAAACGAGAGACAGAAAATGTAGTAAAGTTTGGACACATTTTAATGTGATCGACAGGCAGAGTGTAGACTGCAAAGTTAAAATTTCATATCGAGTAGGCTCCACAAAGAACCTGCACAGATGTATAGAACTGTTCATCCCTCAGTGCAATTAGAAGAACAAAACAGGGCAGGTCATATCAGGAAGGAGAAACAGGAACAACCCCTCAAAGGCCCTTGGTTTTCTGAGTGTCAGCCTTTTGTTTTATCTATCCATTCACTTTCGCTTATCCTGGTTAGGGTCACAAAAACTCTTGTGAATATGAAAGCATTTTCTCTTTATTTGCCAAAGTTACGCAGGGGGGAACCAGATATTTCAGCCATCTAAAATATTGTGTTCCCCCTCCATGACATGGGAACAAATGAATTTATGAGCAAGTCTTTTGCAGTGTCTTTTTACCGAGAAATTGTTCAGAAGTGCCGTGAAGTCAGTCGCATCTCTGGCTGCAGTTCGTGCTCCCGACACAGGGGGAACAGATTTTCATAGGGGAACAGAATTTCACACAACACCGGTTCATGGAGATGTCAAGTGGCTGGAGTATTTTGGTTAATGTGTTAATAATTTCACATATAAGTCGCTCCGGAGTATAAGTCGCACCCCCGGCCAAACAATGAAAAAAAGTGCGACTTATAGTCTGGAAAATATGGTATGTTTTTACATTAGTAATTAATTTTACACTTTTTGTTTTAAATAAAATCTGAGGAGCCACTTGGGAGCTGAAAGAGCCGGCTCTTTTTAGCGAGCTGAGCCAAAAGAACCGGCTCTCAAAAAAGAGCTGGAATTTCCATCACTAAAGTCCACGAAGATCGCAAAGGCCAGAAGTGAGCAGCCGCTAAACTGGATGGTCTATCCTTCATATCAGCATCGCCTGCTCTCACCTCAGCATCCCTCATGTCACCTAACAACCGTGATAATGTGAAGCACAAGAAAAGAAGCTGTTATAACAGAGCCGAACTTTTGCTCCTCATTTTCTTTATATTTCATGCCATCTTTAATTCAAAATACGGTGTTAAAACAAGTATAACACATTTTAACATCAAGGAATTCAGCTGAGCCAATGATTAATTTCCAAATATATTAACAGTTCTCCAGTGAGACATTAATGTTGAATAAATCTATCCAGTTATGAAACTTAACTTTAATCTCAGTCAAACCGATTTGTTGAGGAACAAATGAAACACTGAAATAAACCAAACATGAGTTGTTAGAGATCATCTGAGTGAATTATATCTGTGTTTAACTTCCACTCAGCGGTGAAAGCCAGCGGGGGTTTGTGCTGGCAGTCGGGCATTCTCTGCGGGTATAGCGAGCTGACAGCTAGCCAGCAACGAACATCTCTATATTAAAATCCAAGCGTTTTCAAGGATTTCCAGCACTCGGACGAAGGAAAGCATGGTGGATCCAAATCTGACAGTACTTTTGCACATTCATAATTTCATCCATATTGATGTCAATCACTAACTGGCCTAACAAACAGATACAAGGAGACTGAAAATAATTTAAAAAGCAGCCAATTTCCAAAGAACAACTTTAAAAGACCTTCATAAAGTCTGCAGAGCTCCTTAAAAAATTACAGTAGGTGAAAATCTGGCTTCTCGAAATATAAAGAAATGATAGGTGGCTTAAGACTTTTGCACAATATCGAAGTTTAATGAAATGAATGAAGAAATGTTGGCTTGGATTAGTTTTGGTGATTTGCAATGCAAAATGTCTTAATGGCTAAACTGACTGAAAAGTTTCATCCATTTATTTTATATTTTCAAAAATTAATGTTGATTACATTTTTATTTTTTAACAGATGAAAATCTTTTAAGCACGAAAGCTATCAAACTAATTTGAAGTTGTACAAGTCAAAGTTTTCGTTACAGTGCCATCTCCTGGTGACACTCTGCAATTGAGTGAAAGGGGCATGTTTATAATGGAAAGCAGATGCACCCCAAAATGAGGGAGGACTGCCAGTTGTAGCCATCCTCCATAATAAATAATACGAGATAGAAAATAAACAATAATCTTATATTTAATCAAGTCTTGCCTCTCTTTTGAGGCAGCAAAGCGACTCTCTGCAGCTACTTTTATGCCAGTACTAGACTACAATGATGTCTTGCATGTAGAATCTTCATGTTACAGTCACTGGACTCTGGTGGCTGTAGCTCAGTAGGTAGAGCAGGTCACCTACTGATCAGAAGGTCAGCGGTTCGAATCCTGGCTACTCCAGGCTACATGCCAATGTATCCTTGGGCAAGATACTTAACCCTAAGTTGCTCTCCGACCGTTCTGTCGGAGTATGAATGTGTGTGAATGCTAGTTAATTAAAAAAGCACTTAGCTTAATTAATGATGGAAGTGCTTGTATGAATGGGAGTGCATGGGTGAATGCAAAACAGGTTGTATAAGCGCTTTGAGTGCTCTGATTGAGTAGAAAAGCGCTATATAAGAACTAGTCCATTTACCATAGAGCTCTACATTTTATCACAATTTTAAAACGTTGACACGTCCGTCCAACACACCACTTCCAATGTCCACCCGCAGACTGAATCACTGGCATGGTCTTATAGATAAAGCTGTTCTGGGTCTGCTCCCATCTTATCTTTTATCATAAATCTATCAGAAATCCACAGTACATTGACTCTCACATGCAGAACTCATATGATCCCATTGATTGATGGTGGCGCTGTCACTTGGTGTTGGCTCTCACTGCGGTATTGTATCACTTCCTGTTCCTGTTTCGGAGCACAGTGTTTTGCTGTCTGTTAGCTGTTATATCTGTATAACTCGATTTATCTGGATAATAACATATTTTAGTGTAATCTTCACCTACTTTGATTGATCCAAGATGGCGCCGCGAATGGATGCCCTGGTACTTCGGTGCGCTCTGTTTTGTTTGTTTTTGTGCGTTATTTCTGTGTCTGGACACTCTTCTGGGTATTCTTACACCAGAGAAGAGCTTTTCAACATTAGGTCCACAACACCTTCGGATTTATTTCCTGTTTTTGTCGCATCTGCGGCGGATTTATTACACACTCTGGCCCAGAAAGTGAGACGCCGAAAGAGAGGGAAGCGCGCTGGCGTGCTTGTGAGGCTAAGGAGACGTGGATTACGCACAGCCTTACCTGGGATTTTCCTCTCCAACGTGCGTTCACTTAGGAACAAAATGGACGAACTGATACTGATGAGGAGCATGAATAGAGACTTTTCCAAATCCTGTGTGTTATGCTTCACGGAGTCATGGCTGTGTGAGGAGATACCGGACTGCGCGCTCCAGTTGGAGGGATTTCATCTCCTCCGCGCAGACCGGCAAGCTGCGCTTTCCGGCAAGGCTACAGGTGGAGGAGTCTGCTTCTACATAAACAGTGGCTGGTGTACGGATGTGACAGAGATTGCTAAGCACTGCTCTCCCTCACTGGAATATCTTTTCATTCACTGTAAACCGTTCTACTCTCCGCGGGAGTTCGCTTCATTCATACTGGCTGCTGTTTACATCCCGCCGGACGCGGACGTGCACGAGGCCCAGTGCGCGCTCACAGAGCAGATTCTGTGCATGGAGCGGACATACCCGGACTCTCTTATCATCGTACTTGGGGACTTTAATAAAGCCAGCCTGAGACAGGAACTTCCCAAATATAAACAATATATCACATGTCCGACCAGAGAGGAGAAGACACTAGACCACTGCTACAGCACGATAAGCGGGGCTTATCACGCAGTGCCCCGCGCTGCACTCGGCCTCTCTGACCACGACATGATCCACCTGATCCCCGCGTACAGACAGAGGCTGAAGCTCTCAAAACCTGTGGTGAGGACAACAAAGCAGTGGACCCGTGAGGCTGTGGAGGAGCTCCGCACATGCTTCGAAACTACAGACTGGGACTCAATGAGGGCTGCCTGTGACAGTCTGGATGACTACACGGACACTGTAACCTCGTATATCCACTTCTGCGAGGACAGCATTGTGCCATCACGCACCAGGGTGAGTTATAACAGTGACAAACCCTGGTTTACTCCCAAACTGAAGCAGCTGTGGATAGAGAAGAGGGAGGCTTTTAAAAGTGGGGACAAAGACTGCTACAAAGAGGCCAAGTACAGGTTTAGCAAGGAAGTGGCCACTGCTAGATCACATCACTCTGAGAATATACAGCAGCAGATCTCAGAGAACGACGCGGCCTCTGTATGGAAAGGTTTTAGGCAGATTACCAACTACAAGCCTAAAACCCCCCACTCCACAGACGACCTACAATCTGCAAATAGACTGAACGAGTTCTATTGTCGTTTTGATGGTCAGTTCAGCAGCCTTCACACCTCCACCAGTCCCAACTATAATACAGCCAACACAAATATTCACCCCCCAACCTCCCCCACTCCCCACACCTCAGAGAAGCCCACATCATCAAGGACTCCCACCCCAGAGTCCCCCTCCTCCCCCACCCCCACAGTCTTTTGTATTCAGGAGGACCAGGTGCTAAAGCAGTTCAGGAGTGTCAAAGCTCGCAAAGCTCCAGGTCCAGATGGTGTCTCACCTGCCACACTGAGACACTGTGCTAACGAGCTTGCCCCATTGTTCACGAACATCTTCAACTCCTCACTGGAGGCTTGCCACGTGCCTGTCTGCTTTAAAACCGCTACCATTGTTCCTGTCCCCAAGAAGCCAAGGATCACTGGACTAAATGACTACAGACCTGTGGCACTGACTTCTGTGGTCATGAAGTCATTTGAGCGTCTGGTGCTGTCCCACCTCAAGTCCCTCACAGCCCCCCTTCTGGACCCCCTGCAGTTTGCCTACAGAGCCAACAGGTCTGTGGACGACGCCATCAACCTGACTCTGCACTTCATCCTACAGCATCTGGACTCCCAGGGAACCTACGCCAGGATCCTGTTTGTGGACTTCAGCTCTGCCTTCAACACCATCATCCCTGATCTCCTCCAAGAAAAGCTGTCCCAGATGAACATGCCTGATCCCATCTGCAGGTGGATCACTGACTTCCTGACGAACAGGAAGCAGCACGTGAGGCTGGGGAAGAATGTCTCGGACTCCCGGACCATCAGCACTGGCACTCCTCAGGGCTGTGTCCTCTCTCCTCTGCTCTTCTCCCTGTATACCAACTGCTGCACCTCTGACCACCAGTCTGTCAAGCTTATTAAGTTTGCAGACGACATGACTCTCATCGGACTCATCTCAGACGGGGACGAGTCGGCCTACAGGATGGAGGTCAAACGTCTGGCGTCCTGGTGCAGCCACAATAACCTGGTACTGAACGCCCAGAAGACAGTGGAGATTATAGTGGACTTTAGGAAGCACACAGCCCCTCTACCCTCCATCATCCTGACTGACACCCCCATCACCACAGTGGACTCTTCTCGCTTCCTGGGAACTACCATCACCCAGGACCTCAAGTGGGAGCCCACCATCACCTCTGTCATCAAAAAGGCCCAGCAGAGGATGTACTTCCTGCGGCAGTTGAAGAAATTCAACTTGCCAGCAAGGACCATGGTGCAGTTCTATACTGCCATCATTGAGTCCATCCTCACCTCCTCCATCACTGTGTGGTACGCTGGAGCCACCACTAGGGACAAACAGAGACTACAGCGCGTTGTGCACTCTGCTGAGAAGGTGATTGGCTGTAACCTCCCATCTCTCCAGGACCTGTACACCTCCAGGACACTGGGGCGTGCAGGTCGGATCACAGCCGACCACTCTCACCCTGGGCACAGACTTTTTGACCCTCTCCCCTCAGGCAGGAGGCTACGGTCCATACGGACCAGAACCTCCCGCCATAAGAACAGTTTCTTCCCCTCTGCTGTTGGACTCATGAACAATTACCCTAAGACTGTTACCACCACCCTCCACAAACGCTGATGACCTTATGTCTATGCACCTGTCTGACTGCACTGATGTACATATTAGTGGAATATAGTCTACATTCTTTTATCTTTTAATTAGTCTCTGCACTGTATATTTTGTAATTTTGTAATATTGTGCTATAGTTATAGCTCTAATATCTCTGTATATTTGCAATTTGTATACTTGTATATTGTCTTATAGTTTTTATACTTTGTTTTTTTTTTCTGTAAGCACGAAGTACCGCAGCAATTTCCTAATGCTGTGAACCTGTTCACCCATATGGCAATAAAAACCTTCTGATTCTGATTCTGATTCTGATTCTTTAAATAGCATACTCTTTGCTGAATCACCTGTATTCACATTACTCACTTTATTTGTTTTTAGAAATTCGCTAGCTTAGCTCAGCTAGTAGCTTAGCTGTTTGTAGCTCTGGAGGCCAGGCTTTCTGAACTGGAGACTCGGCTCCGCACCCTGGAAAATCCTACATCTAGCCAGACCCCTGTAGCGGGTGCGGACCATGGTAGCTTAGCCGCCGTTAGCTCTCCCCCAGCAGATCCCGAGCAGCGGGGAAAACAGGCCGGCTGGGTGACTGTGAGGAGGAAGCGTAGTCCTAAGCAGAAGCCCCGGGTACACCACCAACCTGTTCACGTCTCTAACCGTTTTTCTCCACTCGGCGACACACCCGCCGAGGAACAAACTCTGGTTATTGGCGACTCTGTTTTGAGAAACGTGAAGCTAGAGACACCGGCGACCATAGTCAAATGTCTTCCAGGGGCCAGAGCAGGCGACATTCATGGAAATTTGAAACTGCTGGCTAAGGCTAATCGTAGATTTGGTAAGATCGTTATTCACGTCGGCAGTAATGACACCCGGTTACGCCAATCGGAGGTCACTAAAATTAATATTGACTCGGTGTGTAACTTTGCAAAAATGATGTCGGACTCTGTAGTTTTCTCTGGGCCCCTCCCCAATCAGACCAGCAGCGACATGTTTAGCCGCATGTTCTCCTTGAATCGCTGGCTGTCTGAGTGGTGTCCAAAAAATGACGTGGGCTTCATAGATAACTGGCAAAGTTTCTGGGGAAAACCTGGTCTTGTTAGGAGAGACGGCATCCATCCCACTTTGGATGGAGCAGCTCTCATTTCTAGAAATCTGGCCAAATTTATTAACCCTCCTAAAAACTGACTACCCAGGGTTGAGACCAGGAAGCAGAGTTGCAGTCTTACACGCCTCTCTGCAGCTTCTCTCCTCCTGCCATCCCCCCAAAACCCCATCCCCATAGAGTCGGTGCCTGCTCCCAGACCACCAAAAACCAAAGCTAAAATCAGCAAAAAGCTATTTAAGCATAAAAATTCAAAAACAATAAATAATACAGCTTCATCAACTGCACCAAAGAATAAAACAATTAAATGTGGATTGTTAAACATTAGGTCTCTCTCTTCCAAGTCCCTATTAGTAAATGATTTAATAATTGATCAACGTATTGATTTATTCTGCCTTACAGAAACCTGGTTACAGCAGGATGAATATGTTAGTTTAAATGAATCAACACCCCCGAGTCACAGTAACTGTCAGAATGCTCGAAGCACAGGTCGAGGAGGAGGATTAGCTGCAATCTTCAATTCCAGCTTATTAATTAATCAGAGACCCAGACAAAGTTTTCATTCTTTTGAAAGCCTGACTCTTAGTCTTGTCCATCCTAATTGGGAAAATCAAAAACCTGTTTTATTTGTTATTATCTATCGTCCACCTGGTCCCTACTCAGAGTTTCTGTCTGATTTCTCAGACTTTTTATCTGATTTAGTGCTCAGTTCAGAAAAAATAATTATAGTGGGTGATTTTAACATCCATGTAGATGCTGAGAATGACAGCCTCAACACTGCATTTAATCTATTGTTAGATTCAATTGGCTTCTCTCAAAATGTAAAGGAGCCCACCCACCACTTTAATCATACTCTGGATCTTGTCCTGACATATGGCATAGAAACTGAAGACTTAACAGTATTCCCTGAAAGCCCCCTCCTGTCTGATCATTTCTTAGTAACATTTACATTTACTTTAATGGATTACACAGCAGTGGGGAATAAGTTTTATTACAGTAGAAGTCTTTCTGAAAGTGCTGTAACTAAGTTTAAGGATCTAATTCCTTCATTGTTATGCTCTTCAGTGCCAACACAGTGCAGAGCAGCTACCTAAACTCTGCTCCCAGTGAGGTTGATTGTCTCGTCAATAGTTTTACATCCTCACTGCGTATAACTTTGGATACTGTGGCTCCTCTGAAAAGGAAAGCTTCAAATCAGAAGTGCCTGACTCCGTGGTATAATTCACAAACGCACAGCTTAAAGCAGATAACCCGAAAGCTGGAGAGGGAATGGCGTCTCACTAAATTAGAAGATGCTCATTTAGCCTGGAAAAAGAGTTTGTTGCTCTATAAAAAAGCCCTCCGTAAAGCTAGGACATCTTACTATTCATCATTAATTGAAGAAAATAAGAACAACCCCAGGTTTGTTTTCAGCACTGTAGCCAGGCTGACAAAGAGTCAGAGCTCTGTAGAGCCGAGTATTCCTTTCACGTTAACTAGTAGTGACTTCATGGATTTCTTTACAAATAAAATTTTAGACATTAGAGAAAAAATTATTCATAACCATCTTAAAGATTATTCTTCATGTTCGGCTGCTTTCAGCACTGCTGGTATTTGTTTAGACTCTTTTGCTCCAGTTGATCTTTCAGAGTTAACTTCAATAGTTACTTCCTCCAAACCAGCAACATGTTTGTTAGATCCCATTCCTACTAGACTGTTCAAAGAAGTCTTTCCAATTATTGATGTTTCAATCTTAAAAATGATCAATCAGTCTTTATTAGTTGGCTATGTACCACAGACCTTCAAGGTGGCTGTAATTAAACCTCTACTTAAAAAGCCATCACTTGACCCAGCTGTCTTAGCTAATTATAGGGCAAGCTTTATCATAAAGGAAAGTTTTAAGCCTAATCTTAAAAATAGAGAGGGTGTCTGTCTCCTGAATCCAAGCTGGGAGCTGGTTCCACAGAAGAGGGGCCTGAAAGCTGAAGGCTCTGCCTCCCATTCTACTCCTCAATGAGCTTCTTGGGGTGGACTGTGAGGTGTTGGGGTATAGAGATAGGGATGTTGACAAAGGAGCTGCACAAAAAAAACAAGTAACCATAAAAGAGAGCGAAGAAGACAAAATAGATGACGATGTTACAGAGTGAGAGTGTGAGAGGGGCAGTGAGGTGTCAGTGACAAGAAGTGGAACAGAGCGATAAGAACTAAAGAATAAGAGAGAAAGAGAATTGGGGGAAAAAGGGAAAAATAAAAAGGATAGGTTTAATGTGGAGAGCATAATAAACATCTTTTTTACCCTTTCACTCACCGAGATTTTTTTAATTAATGATTATAATTTAGTTTTTGGGTTTTAATCATATTCTTTGACTTTTTATCCAGTCAAATGAGCTCCGTTCAGAAGAGCTACGGGGTGGTGGTAGATCCCGGAATAACTCTCTAAACCTAGCTCCAACAACTCTTTCCCATAGATTCATGATATGGCTCATCAACTTTAACCCTCTGTAGTTACTACAGCTCTGCACATCACCTTGAAAAAAGTTCTTTAAAATCAGTACAGTATACTTCTTCCTCAGACACACTCTCACTCTCCAAAATTGTTTTCAACAATCTGATCAAAAAGTTCACTGCCCTCTCCCTTAGACATCTTCATACCTCCACAGGTGCGTCATATGGACCAACTGCATGTCCACTCTTCATCTTCTTCATAGTTGCACTCACTTCCTTACTAATCCTCTGCACTTCCTTATTCACTAGATTTCCTCCATCTGTCCTCCTCTCTCAAATATTTGTTTAAATTATTTTTAATTAATTATTCTTAACAATACAAGCAGGGCCTGTACTGTAACTAGCTAGTCTTGTTTTTTTTGGATCCATACAAAATGCCGGGGTAAGTAGCTGCTGTGCTGTTTTGTCCTGGGTAATTTTGAAGAGGACAGACATTCCTTAGCATCTTCACTGGCTCTGCACATGTTCAAACCATCTCAGCCTCGATTCTCTAAGTGCTCAACCTGAGCTGTCCCTCTGACATAGTCATGTCTAATCCTGTCCATCCTGGTCACTCCCAGTCAAAATCTTCAGCTCTGTCACTTTCAACTCGGCCTCCTGTCTTTTTGTCAATGCCACTGCCTCCAAACCATACATCACGGACTCTCACATTGGTCTCTGTGTAGTAAACACAGTGATAATAGCAGTAGAATGGCCTGTTGTAGCACAGGCTCAATCTGCCTGCAGCCATGTGTCCTGCAACAGAATTGCTGAGCTAGACTCGTTGCTCAGTGTACGTTGCTCAGAATGAGGAGTTAAATGCCTCAGATGTCAAATCTAAATGTAAAAAAGTAACCCTGACAGCTTGTTTGCTGGTTGGCGGGGAAAACACATATCAACAACAACACAACATGACAAGTGATTGCACTGAGAGTGAGAGCACATAAAACTGTAACTGTCAGTCCTGTCAAAACGCTAGAAGGTTTTTACTGCTGAGCACACTGACAGAGACAGGGCCAACCGAAGACATGAGATGTGGAAACATTTACAGTATTCTGTTTACCTGAACATCTGCCATTTTATTTAATTTTCTATAAAAAAAAATCAAATATGAGCCTGTATGCTGGCATCTGTGCTATTTCAATCAATATTTGGGGGTGGGGGGCAGATGGACTGGATTAGCTTCACTGGGACCACCCTGACCCTTACCTTTGGACCCCTACCTTTACCAGAAATCACCAAATAACAGGGTACACTTTGATTTGAATATTAACTAAGTTTAAAGATCAGATAAGCAATTAAGCATCCTAAGTACTAAAAGATGCAGTAGGTTTAGTAAAATGATCCTTATGACTCACTGACTATTCACTGGTTAAAATGGACTCATGTTAGAGATAGAGGAAATGACTGTGACCTCTTAGAGTAGAAGTTCAGTTTCCAATAAACAAATTCCTCTCACCTCATCTAGGAAACATCCAAGAGTCATCCTAGTCATACGTCCAAACATCTCACTCCCTTTGATGTGGGAGGACAGTGGCTCTACTCTTGCACTCCCTTTGAGTGAGGGAGGGTTGCAGGAGTCTCTCTAACTCTAAGGCTGAGCCCAAACACCTCAGCAATCTGATTTCTTTGGTCACCACCAACAGCTCATGGTCAAAGGTGAGACTATGAACAGACATCAGCAAGTAATAGACAGTGACAGTGCAACCCCTGCTGCAGACACTGAATCAATGGTCTGTCAGTCTTAAAACAATATGAAGAAGAAGAAGAAAATAAAGATGAAAAAGATGGCAACAGCTAAAAAAGCCACAGTTGATGAAGAGCAGCAGGAGGATCAGTAAAAAAAGTGTGCAGCAGAGAAGAAGATATGAGACACTGGAGATGAGCATTCACTCACAATCTTAAAGGAAGAAAAGAAACTTTTTAAGAAGAGAAAACAGGAATGTTAATGAACACTGAACATAGCACGCAGCATGAGTGGCCTTTTATGGGCAGAGGCTGTAGTGTTTTTAATGACTGCAAAAGGGCGTCTATCCATATTATAATTATACTCAAACAACCAGAAGAATTTATTTTTGTGTGCATGGCTAGAATGATGCGTAATGACTGTGTGAGCAGAGCTCCACGAGTTGAATAGTGTACAGCTAATTGGTACACAACATGGACAACACACACTTAAGCACAGGCACTGTAAAATTTTCTACTGTACAGTACCAGTTTGGACACACTAGTGTGTTTGACTGGTACTATCTTTACATAGAGCACTATAGGTCTCACTACAGGTGTTGGGGCAGGCTGGAACGTGTGGGAGGTCACATCATGTGACGGGCTACCTACAGTAATATACACTGGCCCTTCACCTCACTGTCCCCTACCCCACCTGCCTTCTATTTAAATGTATCTCATTAATCCCTTTACACAGTTTAGGTGGGGCTCACACTAAAAAAAATCAAATCTGACAATTGGAAAATACATAATATTAATTATAATAATTTATAGATGTTCCCCAATCAGGAAACTGGAGGACAGACTTGAATGACAAATCCATATACTCCATATATTACTGTATATAACAAAAAAACACAAAATGGAAAGGGGGTATGGGGTTTGCATGATTTGTGGGCCAGTTCGGTTTGGGGGGAGGGGGGGTTCCGGGGGGTTGAGGCTGTGCCTTCAGCCCCCTGTGTCTCTCCTCCCTCGCTCCTGCTGTCTCACGCCTCCTCTCAAGAACCCTTCTGTGGTCTGTCCTGGTCTGTCCATGGGGAGTGGCTTGCTGTTGGGGGGGCGGGGGGGCATGGCGGCTGTGTAAGAGCTCCGTTTTTGCATCTGCTGTGTTGTCTCCTGGCTGGGTGGGGCAAGGCTGGATGGGTTCTGCCGGTTTGGCAGAACCCATCCCTTTCCCTTATCTTTCCCTTGATTAGATTAGATTAGACATTATTAATCCCTTTAGGAAGATTTTGTCAGTGAAATTAAAGTTCCAGTAGCAGCTTTTACAGGTAAAAAACAAATATATGAATAAATAAATAAAACAGACAACAAGGCAGAAAGATAGGTATAAAATGTCTAGCAGATAACTTTGTTATTGCACATTTTTTGGTCTGCCCCCTGCATTGTGTTGGCCTGTGTGATGAAGGCTCGGGGTCCTCCCCCCAGTGCTCAGTCCCTGCAGCTGGCTCCTGGGGTGGGGTGGGTACATTTTGAGTCTTCACTGCCTGCTTTTGTTTCTGCTCGTTTCTTTATCCTCGTTTAAGTGTTTGGTTACTGGGTTTCACTTAAATGCATTTTGCTGCCCTTGAAGGGATTTGGGAAAGATTACATGCATGCACAGATGTGTCTGCACAGATGTGTGTGCACACACATAGACACACATACAGAAAAACACACACAGACAAAGAAAAAAAAAGGGCTAATGATGTATCAAACAAACACCAGGTGACAGGTGTTTCAACCTGTATCTGATGGCACATATGATATCTCAGCTTCTTACCTGTTCCATCTACAGGATCAGGTCACCTGTCAATACTTTCCTGAGGTCCTTTAAAAAAAAAAAAAGAAAAAGGGATGGGGGATGGGCGAGCCAGTGAAATTGTGAATCGGATGGAGTAATCATGACGGGCAGACGGTGAGGAAACAATCTAAGGTTTTGAGGGTGTACCAGTTGGGGTGCTGTTGTAGTAGTCTGGATGTGATAAAAGCATGGATGATTATTTCTGTGGCTGAAAATGTCAAAGAAGTTCTGAAGTGTATAAATAAGAAAGAAAAAAATTAATTATTCATAAACAGTTTTTAAGAAGAAATCTTATCACAAACCCACTTAAATCAGTCTCCTTGTCTCTCAGTAGTTGGTACAGTAGATGGAGCATTTGGTTTAGCAAGCAGTGATGTGACCTTTGTTAAGCCCATGCTGATGTGAGGTGATGTCTGATCATGTTAATCTGTCATTGTCTAGTGTGAAATGGGAGCTTCACACATCTTCAGGTAATCATTTGTGTGCGTCTATGTCCATGCAGAGTTGTGCGTGTCCGTGATATTTTGCCCCCTGTTGACCAAAGCTGCATTTCAAGAACTTTTGAATTATCACCTCTCACCTCAGTTTGGTTTCATTTGAACCTAATAACATTTAAGTGCCAAAGCCCAAGCAGTAACTCTTCCATTGTGCCAATGCCTGATTGGCTGATACGACAGACAATAGCTGTTTGATGCAGAAGCAGAGTTATGGAGTGATGCCTCAGTTATTATGGCCCATAATATCATCCAAACTAAACCCAACTGAGACAATTTAAGATTTAAGATGATTATGAGCCAGACAGCAGAATGAAGGACTATGATCCATTTAGTTGTTCGGAACAAGCAATATTTCTGACAGAATTAACTTGATTTGTGGGCAGGGAGTGAAATTGTGTCCCAGCCCATTAAGTGTGCATGTACTCCAAAGGCGGTGCTCTATTTCTTTAAATAAATTTTTAAATAATATACACTTTGTGGCAATAAATAACACTGCAATAATTGGCTGCTTCTCCAGCCAGTTCATCATCCCATGGATTGACTCCAGCACTACCGTACTGGACTGAAGGAAGTTTGATGTATTAGCACATGATCCTGTTCTCCTCCTGCTGCAGGTTCAGGTTATAACACTGACCTAGCCTTCAGTGGATCTCCAGAGCAGGACAAGAACTTCCATTGTCAGCTGCTCTATTATGTTGGAGTCCATCTACAAGATAAGTACCTAACTGGAGAGGCAACTGCTTACCACTTTATTATTTGTTAAATGATATCCATCTGATTACGATGCACAAAGGTCCTACATGCATAATCAGATGGTGTGATGAGGTTGATCCATCCTGTCCTTAAACATGAACAGTGTTCCTTGACAAACTGCCAACTTGATAATCTCAGAGAATATCAAAGTTTTTATCTGTGTCACTTTTATCTTGGAAATGTTCTACTTTTTCTAGGAATATTATCGTAGTCAAAGAGCTGGTAGCATAAGCATGATGTCACAAAAGGAAACAAAATAAAATACTGGATGAAAAAAAATTGTAAAAAATAGTAAAATGAACCTTTATATGAGCCAAGCAGACTACTCAATGAAATAGTTGTAGTTCTATTTGATAAAAAAACTGACAAGACAGGAGTATGTGTGAGGTAAAACATGTACGATCCTATTGACAGTTGACTAGCACCCTAGTTAAATCAGTGTACGCTGATAAGTGCAAGAAAGAAAAAAAGAAGAAAAAGAAATCTACACATGTTATTCTTATTCCAGTTTCAGTCATGTTTCAGAATTCATCACAGTACAGAAACAGCTTTAGCACTCCGGCAGGTCACATCGATTTAAATCCATGTGATGACGGCGCTCCAGACTGATGACTGCTTTTAAAAGCCGGTAAAATTGAAACCACATATGATAGAGCAATAAGTCTATTTGCATTTAAAACCAGAGGATTTACACTTACATATAATGCATTCAATGTGTCCCTGTATCCTTCATCTAATGGGTTTGCAAAAGTCATGTAGAAAGTGCTAACAACAACACGTACTCCATGCATTTTATTGTGTGCAATAGCATGTACAGCTATGGTGTTTCTTATCTAGCATAATATGTAGATACAGAAAATGGTTTTCATTTTCATTGTGGGTTAGTGCACTCTTTAGCTACCTTATGTAGTTACTATGGATTACCTTTATACATATTATTATAATTAGGGTTCTGAAGATTCTATTGATGTATAGTGAGTTGTAATATTCCACACGATGGTACTACAGCATGTATAACTGTAACAATATGGTCTGACAGACTTGTTCTATGTTAAGTCTCAAAGGGCTAAGGTTACCAATGATCTTCTCACAGCCTCTGACAGTGGACTCATCTCTGTTCTTGTCCTGTTGGACCTCAGTGCAGCTTTTATACTGTTGACCATAACATTTTATTACAGAGATTAGAGCATACTATAGGTATTAAAGGTGCACTTCAGTGGTTTGAATCATATTTATCTCATAGACTCCAATTTGTTCATGTAAACGGGGAGTCTTCTTCACACACTAAGGTTAATTATGGAGTTCCACAGGGTTCTGTGCTAGGACCAATTCTATTTACATTATACATGCTTCCCTTAGGCAGTATTATTAGAAAGCACTGCATCAATTTTCATTGTTATGCAGATGATACTCAGCTTTACCTATCAATGAAGCCAGATGACACACATCAATGAGTTAAACTGCATGAATGTCTTAAAGACATTAAGGACTGCATGACCTCTAATTTCCTGCTTCTAAATTCAGATCAAACTAAAGTTCTTGTACTTGGCCCCACAAATCTTAGAAACATGGTGTCTAACCAGATACTTACTCTGGATGGCATTACTTTGGCCTCCAGTAACACTGTGAGAAATCTTGGAGTCATTTTTGACCAGGATATGTCCTTCAATGCACATATTAAACAAATATGTAGGACCACGTTTTTGCATTTGTGCAATATTTCTAAAATTAGAAACATCCTTTTTCAGACTGATGCTGAAAAGCTAATTCATACATTTATTACTTCTGGGCTGGACTATTGTAATTCATTATTATCAGGCTGTCCTAAAAGCTCCCTGAAAAGCCTTCAGCTGATCCAAAATGCTGCAGCTAGAGTACTGACAGGGACTAGAAAGAGAGAGCAGATTTCTCCCATATTGGCTTCTCTTCATTGGCTCCCTGTTAAATCTAGAATAGAATTTAAAATCCTTCTCCTCACCTACAAGGTCTTGAATAATCAGGCCCCATCTTATCTCAAAGACCTCATAGTCCCATAGTCTGTCTCTCTCCCACAGCATTTCTTTTGTCCTGTCCCTCTCCCCTCAGCCCAACCAATCACAGCAGATGACTGCCCCTCCCTGAGCCTGGTTCTGCTGGAGGTTTCTTTCTGTTAAAAGAGAGTTTTTCCCTCACACTGTCATCACTTGCTTGCTCATAGGGTATTGTCTGATTGTTGGGGCTTCCTCTGTAATTTTTGTATTTAACTTACAATATAAATTTACAATATAGATCTCCTTGAGGTAACCATTGTTTTGGTTTGGTGCTGTAGAAATAATAATGAATTGAATTGAACCTTCTGCCACTTGGCTACAGCTAGATATTCAGTCCATTAACATTATGACCAGAATCAGTGACAAAGGACAGTCCTGTCAGAGTCCAACACCAACTGGGAACAAGTCCAACGTACTGCTGACTCACGCTGCAGTTTTACAGGGACTGAATGGCCTGTAACAACGTGCCAGACATCCTATATTCCCACAGGATACCCCAAGGGAGGCAGTCGAATGCATTCTCTCCTTTCTAGCATCACCTATAGTTGGAGCACACCCTCCGGTCTCCATTCTTGAAAATGGGAGCCACTACTCTAGTCTGCTAGTCTAGAGGTACTGCCCCACATGATGTTGTAGAGGTGTGTCAATCAAGGCAGCCCAACAACATCTAGAGCCTTCAGACACTCAGGGAAACTCTCTTCCACCACAGGGGCCCTGCGACCACGAAGCGACCTACCTCAGTAACCTCACCCCCAGACTCTTCTTCTTCTACATAAGATGTCATCGGGATTAAAGAGGTCCTTGACGTATTCCTTCCAACACCCGACTATATCCTCAGTTGGAGTCAACAGTGTCCTACCCGCACTTCCTAGTAGTGACGGGAATGCCGGCTCTTTTCAGAGAGCCAGGTCTTTAGGCTCGGCTCCCAAAGAAGAGCCGGTTCTTTCAGCTCCCAAGTGGCTCCTCAGATTTTCTTTAAAAAAATGTCTAAAATGAATTACTAATGTAAAAACACAGATTATATCAAATGTTTCTTTATATACTCAACATAGAATAGAGTGTTTCAAATACAAATTATAAAACAAAAGATTGACAAAGGCCTTTGAGGGGTTGATCCTGTTTGTCCTACTCGATTGCACTGATGGATGAACAGTTCGTAAACCTCTGTGCAGGTTGTTTGTAGATGGACGGATGGACAGACAGACAGACAGACAGACAGACAGACAGACAGACAGACAGATAGACAGATAGATAGATAGATAGATAGATAGATAGATAGATAGATAGATAGATAGATAGATAGATAGATAGATAGATAGATAGATCAAGGTTGATCAATAGAACTTTGACTACAAGCACATTAGAAGGGAAAATCCAAAAGCTCAGGGCATCTTCATGTAGTCTTCCTACAGATTCCAAATGTCTATAAAATGTTCATAAAAATGTGTAGCTAAATAACCACACGTTTGCATTACGGTCTTTCTTCACAGTCACAACACAGTAACTGTTGTAATGTTTGTTTCTAACTCTAGAGAACAGAACTCCTAACTCTCAAAGTAAACATCAAATAGCATGAAATGAAGAAAGAGCATGTTAGTTGATTGCAATCTCCAAAGATCATCAGATAGAAATGAGTGTCAGACACATTGTTCTCACCTCTGTTTATGGTGTCACACAGGGGACAGCAACTCCTTCTGTATGTACTTATATGTGTACTGTAGATGTGAGTAATTGTACATAAAACCACTCTTTATAAATCAATGTCAAATCATGTAGAAGGCTTTGTATGTCAGGCAATTATCACATAGATTGGACACCTGTGTACACATAATGTACAGAGTGACTAAAGTCAATTATTGCTGTGTGACCACTTAATTTGCACTCCTAGCTGGTCTAGCTCTTGACATTTCACAACATGGGAAGAAATGAAAAACAAAGATGTTCCAGAAATGTAAGAAATATTGTGCATTTAGAATTTTCCAGTTTTGCACGATGTCCAGTTAAATGTTCATTTCAGACTTTACAATGAACACTGTAATATTTTGGCAGTTATATATTACTGTCTCTTGTACTTAAGCATATTCAATTCCAGGGTAACAAAAGGGCTAAAATTAACATTTGCCAACCAAAAAAAAACAAAAACAAAGAAAACAAGAATATTTATGGATTTGAACAATTACTGCAGGTTGATTTACATAAACAAGCCTTTAGATCTGAGTTGATGAAATCCAGCTGTGAATCATGTGAAAGCTGTTCCAGTGGAAGTTTGCAACACCAGGACATCTGAACTTGTGTACAAAAGTAAACATGATCAATACAGCTAAGGTGCTTCACTTTGTTTGCTCAGATAGAAGCAGTGTGTTATCTAAAATTTTTCATCATTTAGTTCAGTTCAATTCAATTTTATTTATAAAGCACCAAATCACAAGAACAGTCAGCTCAAGGCATTTTATATTATAAGGTAAAGACCCAACAATAATACAGAGGAAGCCCCAACAGTCAGGCAATGCCCCATGAGCAATCACTTGGTGACAGTGGAAAGGAAAAATTCCCTTTTAACACTAAAAGATGTCCAGCAGAACCAGGCTCAGGGAGGGGCAGTCATAAGCAATGAGTCGTTGGGCTGAGGGGAGAGAGACAGGACAAAAGACACATTGTGGAAGAGACACAGAGATTGATAATAACTAATGATTAAATGCAGAGTGGGATATAAACAGAGTAAAATAGACTAAGGGAGGGTTCAGGGTCACCTGATCCAGCCCTATAACTATAAGCTTGATCAAAAAGGAAAGTTTTAAGCCTAATCTTAAAAATAGAGAGGGTGTCTGTCTCCTGAATCCAAGCTGGGAGCTGGTTCCACAGAAGAGGGGCCTTAAAGCTGAAGGCTCTGCCTCCCATTCTACTCTTAAGTATCCTAGGAACCACAAGTAAGCCAGCAGTCTGAGAGCGAAGTGCTCTATTGGGGTGATATGGGACTATGAGGTCTTTGAGATAAGATGGGGCCTGATTATTCAAGACCTTGTATGTGAGGAGAAGAATTTTAAATTCTATTCTAGATTTAACAGGGAGCCAATGAAGAGAAGCCAATATGGGAGAAATCTGCTCTCTCTTTCTAGTCCCTGTCAGTACTCTAGCTGCAGCATTTTGGATCAGCTGAAGGCTTTTCAGGGAGCTTTTAGGACAGCCTGATAATAATGAATTACAATAGTCCACCCTAGAAGTAATAAATGCATGAATGAGCTTTTCAGCATCACTCTGAGAAAGGATGTTTCTAATTTTAGAAATATTGCAGAAATACAAAAACGTGGTCCTACATATTTGTTTAATATGTGCATTGAAGGACATATCCTGGTCAAAACTGACTTCAAGATTTCTTACAGTGTTACTGGAGGCCAAAGTAATGCCATCCAGAGTAAGTATCTGGTTTGACACCATGTTTCTAAGATTTGTGGGGCCGAGTACAAGAACTTCAGTTTTATCTGAATTTAGAAGCAGGAAATTAGAGGTCATCCAGGCCTTAATGTCTTTAAGACATTCCTGCAGTTTAACTCATTGATGTGTGTCATCTGGCTTCATTGATAGATAAAGCTGAGTATCATCTGCATAACAATGAAAATTGATGCAGTGCTTTCTAATAATACTGCCTAAGGGAAGCATGTATAATGTAAATAAAATTGGTCCTAGCACAGAACCATGTGGAACTCCATAATTAACCTTAGTGTGTGAAAAAGACTCCCCGTTTACATGAACAAATTGGAGTCTATTAGATAAATATGATTCAAACCACTGAAGTGCACCTTTAATACCTATAGTATGCTCTAATCTCTGTAATAAAATGTTATGGTCAACAGTATAAAAGCTGCACTGAGGTCCAACAGGACAAGAACAGAGATGAGTCCACTGTCAGAGGCTGTAAGAAGATCATTTGTAACCTTCACTAATACTGTTTCTGTACTGTGATGAGTTAGCTGTTTGACAACTACTCTTTCAAGAATTTTGCATGTTAAAATGTCAGTCTTTTAATTCTTACAACTTTCTGAATAGTTGCGATTTTTTTAATTTGGTCTCAGACTGGACATCTCTATATGTGTCTGAAACACCTGCCATTTTTATGTAGATCAATTCACATGAAATGTTCAAGAACCTTGAATGACAATGGAGCTGGTATATAATATTCAGTTTACTCTAATAATCATAACACATATGTTGCTTCTGGATTCTAAGTGACCAGACATTGTCAGTAAGGTGTACAGTGGTACAATCTGTGGTGTTTTGTGAATGTTCAAACCACACATTATATATTACTTCTCAATATGATTAAAACTGTCTCACCAAATCAGATTTCTGCCCAGTCTGTTACATTTCAAGTAAACTGACTTATATTTTTATTATATTTGCTAATAATTACATTTTAAATCAGAATGAACAGAGAAATCTCTTTTCATGGGGTTCTGTCCTTATAGTCTGTTAGCTTTACTTCACTAACTATACTGTAGTCAATACTGTCAATGCCCCTCTGACAGCTGGTATAGAAGCTGGGTTTTGGAGTTGGATAGCAATTTATTTTTCACACACCAGTATTTACACACAGTACAAATACAGACAAATGTGGTGCAGGGAGAACAACGGCTGTTATTTTCTGTTCACCTTCACAAATGACACAACACTCTATTTCACTCATGAGTGTGTGTGTGTGTGCGTGTGTGTGTGTGTGTGTGTGTGTGTGTGTGTGTGTGTGTGTGTGTGTGAGAGAGAGAGAGTGAGAGTGAGAGAGAGAGAGAATGTTAAATGAATGTTACATATGTGTGAGGTTTTTGTTTCTCTGTTAATGCACACATAGTATATGTATAGTGTATGACACACTTAACCATTCTGGGCAGTAACACATTTTTCAAAAAATGTGCTCTATATGTCACCACAGTAGAATAGAAGTGTGAAGTCTTAGCTTTATATAAAGTGGTTGAACAAAAGCATTGAAAAAATCATTAAAGTGTTACAGCCATTTCTATATATATTCTCACATTTTGAGAACACTGTAAAGCACTGTATGAATGTATGGTTAAATGTGGTTGGGAGTCTAAAGTAGTCAGTAAAAGTAGAAGAGCACTATATAAATGCCAGTCCAATAATGAGCTCAGCAACGAAACAGGCTTAAACATCTACAGGTGGCTGATTGTAGGAGGAAATGGAACGCACTGTTGTTCACCTCATTTAACGAAGGATGCATTTCTGAGCCAACATAACCTGCAGACATTCTTTGCTTTGAATGAACAACAGAAGGCAATGTATATGCTCTGGTTCTTATATAGCACTTTTTTACTCTACATGATCACACAAAACGCATGTCTCATTCACCCATTCATACTAACACTACATCTTAGTGCTTTGTAGCTAACACTCTCAATCATACTCCGATGAACGCATCGGGAGCAACTCCGGGTTTGTTTCTTGCTCAAGGATACTTGAGCAAGTACCTTTAAGTACCCTGGAGCAGCCAGGAATCAAACCACCAGGACTTGCTCTACCTCTAGTGTCACAGCCACCCCCAAAAAGTCAACATAAGAAGGCCAGAGGAGTGACAGTAGCATAAATTGGACTGATTTTAGAATTAATTTTTCAGCCTGGTAAAGTATTTTACCATATATAATTCAATGCTGTAAACTGACATGAATGGCTGAAAATGTAGACATGGCCTACAAAATGTACCTTAAGTTTCTGATTAACTGATGATTTGCTAAGTCAACACTTGGTCACAGTGGGAAGAAAAACCCACCCACCTGCCTGCCCACTCTCCACCTGCTCCACTCACCAACCTCTGGAGACCCGCCTGTTGCCCAAGTACTCCTCCTGGGCTCAAGCTCACCTCTCCCACAACCCTCACCCACACCATGTTACATTTGCATTATCACTTGACTGCAAACAAACACCTGAAGTGTGTTAAAACTCCTCTGAGTCTGCTTTCTGGGTCCATGCTAACCCTTTAATGACAGGAAGCACATTTTACTGAAATTCATTGTAATAAATACAGGCCTGAGAGAGGCTACAATAATGTGCCAAAGGGCAAGACATATATGAGTCCTACCACCTTATGACTCACACTCCTTCAGTACTAATAAGGACGAGTTTTGTCCTTTCTAACCTGTATAATTTCTAACCGTTTAACTTCTATGGTTCTCTATAAGGTCTTTATTTTAGCCATTTCACAACCAGAATCCACATCAAAAAAACATCCAGTAAATGTACAAATTTTATTACAAAAACACTTTCAATGTTTACAGTGCTTTCAAAATGTATGTCATTTAGCAACTCTGAATTTTTGTAGCAGATATGTTCAGGAACAAGATTTCTAATCATATTCAAAAAATTACAGGTGTCTGTGTTTTAAAATGATTTCACCAACATAAGAGAGAAAAACCTTCTCATGTCTGTGTTCTGTATACTGAGACGCACCTTCCTAGCATTTCATAACTTAGGTATAAGAAATAAAATGACAAATAAAAATTCTCTGTATATAGGATAAACTTAAATTTGCTAGTCAATTCAAAATTTTCCAAATGTTCAAGGTTTGTGTTTTCATTTGTTTAAAATTATTTTATATGACCTGAACTTGCTTACTTATGTAATTATTTATTTATAAATGTATCAGGCTTTCATTGTTATGCAAATGATACTCAGCTTTATCTATCAATGAAGCCAGATGACACACATCAATTAGTTAAACTGCAGGAATGTCTTAAAGACATTAAGGCCTGGATGACCTCTAATTTCCTGCTTCTAAATTCAGATAAAACTGAAGTTCTTGTTCTCGGCCCCACAAATCTTAGAAACATGGTGTCTAACCAGATACTTACTCTGGATGGCATTACTTTGGCCTCCAGTAACACTGTGAGAAATCTTGGAGTCATTTTTGACCAGGATATGTCCTTCAATGCACATATTAAACAAATATGTAGGACCGCTTTTTTGTATTTCTGCAATATTTCTAAAATTAGAAACATCCTTTCTCAGAGTGATGCTGAAAAGCTAATTCATGCATTTATTACTTCTAGGCTGGACTATTGTAATTCATTATTATCAGGCTGTCCTAAAAGCTCCTGAAAAGCCTTCAGCTGATCCAAAATGCTGCAGCTAGAGTACTGACAGGGACTAGAAAGAGAGAGCAGATTTCTCCCATATTGGCTTCTCTTCATTGGCTCCCTGTTAAATCTAGAATAGAATTTAAAATTCTTCTCCTCACATACAAGGTATTCAATAATCAGGCCCCTAGTGATGGGAATTCCAGCTCTTTTCACAGAGTCGGCTCTTTCGGCTCCCAAATGGCTCCTTAGATTTTAATTTTAAAAAAAAAGTGTAAAATGAATTACTAATGTAAAAACATACATTAGGCCTATATAAAACATTTCTTTATATACTCAACATATAATAGAGTGCTCCAAATACAATTTATAAAACAAAAGATTGGAAAATCAGAAACACCAAGGGCCTTTGAGGAGGTGATCCTGTTTCTCCTGCCTGATGACCTGCCCTGTTTTGTTCTTCTAATTACACTGAGGGATGAACAATTTGTATATGTTGTGCAGGTTGTTTCTGGAGTCTGCTCAATATTAAATTTTAAATTTGCAGTCTACACTCTGTCTGTCTATCATATTAATCCTTTAACGCCAGGCAATCGCTGCTGAATCTTAGGTTTCCTGACCTTACTAGCCATGAACAGCTGATTAAGACGTAGCGTCTCACCGCAGAGTCAGCTGGTCAAAGGAACTTGATCAGCTGGCTTTTTACCGTAACTCTGCGACCATTCGTGCTATCGAAAAAATTCAAACGGTTCCTGAAAGCTGCGAAATTACACTTCACAGTCATGTAGTGGTATTACGTATTTGTGACCAGAAGTCCGCAAACACCGGCACTTTTGAAGTACGTTGTGTCTCCTTTGACATGTTTGGAGGTATAAGGTTAAAATGTGTCCAGTCTTTGCTCCGCTTTCCGTCACTCATTTTCCTCATCATTCCCGCGCATAGCTTCTATGTAACTGCAACTTCCTTTGGCTCTTTCCTGTCTCTGAGCGCATTTTGCAGGAGCCCCTCCCTCTCTGGTGTTTTTTTACTCACTGCGCAGTGTGTCCCCCTTCCCTCCCACTCACTGCAGACGATCATATGCTACTATTCATCTTAACCAATCACGTGCGGCTTCCACAAAAAAAACAAAAACAACGGGAAAAGAACGAAAAGAAAAAGAAACGGCTCACTATCAGGAGCCGGCTCCCGTCGTTCACTTCAAAGAGCCGGCTCTTAGAGCCGGATCGTTCGCAACCGACCCATCACTACAGGCCCCATCTTATCTCAAAGACCTCATAGTACCATATCACCCCAACAGAGCACTTCTCTCTCAGACTGCTGGCTTACTTGTGGTTCCTAGGATACTTAAGAGTAGAATGGGAGGCAGAGCCTTCAGCTTTCAGGCCCCTCTTCTGTGGAACCAGCTTCCAGCTTGGATTCAGGAGACAGACACCCTCTCTATTTTTAAGATTAGTCTTAAAACTTTCCTTTATGATCAAGCTTATAGTTAGAGCTGGATCAGGTGACCCTGAACCCTCCCTTAGTTATGCTGCTATAGGCCTAGGCTGCTGGGGGGTTCCCATAATGCACTGTTTCTTTTTATTCACCTTATTTACTTTGTTTATACTCCACTCTGCATTTAATCATTAATTGTTATTAATCTCTGGCTCTCTTCCACAGCATGTCTTTTTTTTCTCTCAGCCCCCCCTCAGCAGATGACCCCCCCTCCCTGAGCCTGGTTCTGATGGAGGTTTCTTCCTGTTAAAGGGAGTTTTTCCTTCCCACTGTCATCAAGTGCTGCTCATAGGGGGTCGTTTTGACTGTTGGGTTTTCTCTGTATTATTGTAGGGTCTTTACCCACAATACAAAGCGCCTTGAGGCGACAGTTTGTTGTGATTTGGTGCTATATAAATAAAACTGAATTGAAATTAAATTGAATTGAATTGAACTGAACTGGATGTTCATTTGGACATTTTGGTATGCATGTAAGTCTGTTCAAGCTAAGGGAACGAGAGAGGGCCTCAAGGTGTTTAATGTTTAATAAAAAAAAAGGCAGCTATGGTAAAAGAAATAAGCACATTTACACTGAATATAATGTATGAATGAAGGTATTATTGATAACGTAAAAACATTGTTAAAACGTAACTCTTATTTTTCAGAATTTCATATGCCTTTATTCTGTCCTCGAGCTTGAAAACAGACAACTGGATATTGAAAAAAAAAATTTCACTGCTTATCCAAGAGGCTTCTTCAATTCTAAGACCAAACGGTAGAGTGCCCCAGGTATTTAAACCTTAGTGGGGGTTGTTCGCTATGGACATGGTTGCTGGGCCATTATTGATCATGTGCATCATCACGTGAGTCAAGCTTTGAAAAAAGGCATGGGTCATAACCACCAGAAGTTTCAGGTGAAACCACTGTGAGACCTTGCCCTACCCCATCATGCAACCTATTGAGGTCACCTGAAGGTGAGGTATGAGTTGGGGCTGAGGAACCTGGGAAGGGATCTCAAGACTGCATTGTAGCTGGCTGACAGATGGTGTTTAAACCATCACCTCTGTTTAATGATGGTTGTTCACAGTGGACATAAATGGCCTCTTGTATACTCCTCTTTCAAACCATCTGTCTTCCCAGTCCAAAATGTGAACATTGTAAACAACAACAAAAGAGCGTCCTTTAGTTTTTAGGTACAGAATTACATCTGAGTCTTTTCCTGTTAATTTGGCTCTTCTATGTTGTGCTGTGCATTTGTGGAGTGGCTGTTTAGTTTCTCCTGTGTAGAGGTCCAAGCACTCCTCAGTTCAAATCTCAGTATTCACTATGTTACTCATGTTTGGGAGTTTTTTTTACTTAGAGTGTAGCTAGGTCTGAAGTGCACTAGGATGTCATGCTTAGAGAAAATTCTCCTGAGTTTCTCTAACAAACCTGCTGCATAAGGGATGAAAATGTCGTGCTGTTTGTCATTCTCTTTCTCTCTAGTTGGTGTCTGATCTTCTTTCTTGTGCTTTCTTCTTCTTTCTTGATAAGGGCACATTTGGGATAGTTATATGTTTTATAAGCTTTATTTTCATGTGTGTGTGCTTTCATCCTCCGTGAATTGCCATCTTATCATGGTGGAGGGGTTTGTGTGTCCCAGTGATCCCAGGAGCAATGTTGTCTGGGGGCTTGTCCCCCTGGTAGAGTCTCCCATGGCAAATTGTACCTGGGTGAGGGGTCAGGCAAAGAGAGATTCTAAGGACCCCTATGGAAGATACACCAAGGGAACAGTTTACCCTGCCTGGGATAGGGTTACCGGGGCCCCACCCTGTAGCCAAGCCTGGGGAGGGAGCTCAAGCGGAAGTATCTGGTGGCCAGGCATTAGCCTGTGGTGCCCAATCAGCACAGAATCAGCACCTCTAAGTCTGAGGCCATGGTCCTCAGCTGGAAAAGCATGGATTGCCCACTCCGGCTCAGGGACAAGCTGCTGCGCCAGATGGAGGAGTTTAAGTATCTTGGGGTCTTGTTCACGAGTGATGGGAGAAGGGAGCGGGAGATCGACAGATGGATTGGGGCTGTGCCTGCACTGATGCAGACACTGCACCAGTCTGTCGTGGTGAAGAGGGAGCTGAATGTGAAAGCAAGGCTGTTGATTTACTGGTCAATCTGCATCCCTACCCTCACCTATGGTCATGAGCTCTGGGTAGTGACCGAAAGAATAAGATCACAATTACAAGCGGCAGAAAAGAGCTTACCCAGAAGGGTGGCTGGCTTTTCCCTTAAAGATAGGATGAGGAGTGCAGCCATTTGGGAGGGGCTCAAAGTTGAGCTGCTGCTCCTCCACATTGAAAGTTGCCAGTTGAAGTGGTTTGGGCATCTGACTAGGATGCCTCCTAGGTGCCTCTTGGGTGAGGTGTTCTGGGCATGTCCTACCAGGAGGAGGCCCGAGGCAGACCCAGGACACGCTGGAGAGATTATATCCCTTGGCTGTCCTAGGAATGCTATGGGGTCCCTCTGGATGAGCTGGTGGAGGTGCCTGGGGAGAGAGAAGTCTGGGCTTCTCTGATTAGACTGCTGCCCCTGCAACCCAGCCCTGGATAAGCAGAAGATGGATGGCTGGATGGTACTGGTCTGTGTTTGTGGGCTTTTGATACACTTCAGTGTTGAGGCTTCCATCTTGCTCAGTGAACACAGCACAATCCAGGAATGGTAACCTATCATGCTTGCTATCTTCCCTGGTAAACTTGATGTATTTAACCACTGAGTTGATGTCAGTGAAGGCTCCTACTTCTTGGGGTTTGCTTTTAAACCAGGTGTCATCCACATACAGTACCAGTCAAAGTTTGGACACCAGTGGCTAAGTGCTACCACTTTGAAGGAGCCCAGAGCTTTATTTTTCACTTCTTCCATGTAAAGGATGGCTACACTGGGTGACACTGGGGAGCCCATGGCACAACCATGCTTTTGTTTGTAGAATCCCTTATGTTTATAAAATGTGGTGGCAAGCCAGAGCTCTAACAGCTGTCACAGCTCAGCTCAAGGGAAGGACAAAACTGGAGGGGGCCACACGTGATAGTTTAACCATAACCGAAACTATGGAAGTCAGTAGTGTGAACAGTGTCTGAAAGACTAAGGTTCCCAAAGAGATCAGGTGTCCAAACCTTTGACTGGTACTGTATATTAAATGAACACCCAATATATAATACAATATACAATAAACCTGTTTACAGGTTGGGCCACAATTTACTTACCAAGTCACAGCTATCTAACGTATTTAGCCCAGTAATACCTTTACAGTAACATATAGACTGCAGTCCACTAAACTGACTTAGGTAGATGTCTCTCCCAATTCTCATAAACCTACCTACCAAGGTCTCCTCACATGTTTCCCTTATGGTGCTCCCAAGACTCAGCAACCTTGGTATCTTAGGAAGCAATTTAGGAATAGTGAAACTCAGAATAGAAAACTATAAAAAAATAAATAAATGAGGCAGTGGAGATAGAGCATAAGATAGAGCATTCGTCACTACATTCTCACTGCCCTTAATATGACCTACGTCCAGGTGAGAAGGCTGTAGGAATAATGCCTATCTCATCAACCTTTGGTTAGGATTCTGAAAAGAACAAAGAAAGTCTGCAGGTTGTGATCAATATACACAACAAGAGGATCACCTGACCCAACATAAACATCAAAATATTGAAGCACCCAAATCAGTGTAAGAGCTTTGATTACAGAATACTGCAGCTGATGAGGCTTGAATTGAATCATGAAAAATAACTCAGTGGTTTTATAACACCATTATCATCTGCCTGTAATAAGACTGCACCAGCACCAATACAACTTGCATCAACTTGCAACTGGAAGGGGACCCCTACCTCAGGGGCAGCAATAACAGGAGATGAACTGAGTTGTTCCTTCACCTTCTCAAAAGTTGCCTGACACTGGGTAACCGGACATACTGCATTTTATCTCAGCTTTGAGCAAGTACATCAAAGGTGCTACAGTACTACTGAAGAAAAGCTGGGGCAGAAGAACCTCTAAGAACCAGCCAGACAGAGTAACCTCATAATGTCTGTTTTAGTTGCTGGAGCTGGATAATCCTGAATGGCAGCAACCTTGGTGTCAACCAGCCGCGCCTGTCCTTGCCGAACCACTTTACATCACAAGTGTAAAACTGAACTGTAAAACTTCAGTTAAAACTGAAGAAGCCTCTTGGATAAAAGGTGAGACATCTAAAATAAATAAAGGAGTCCAGACGCTGTTTTTCAAGCTCTTGTGACTACTGGATGACTGAGAATTTACGCATTGCCTTTATTTAATTTTTAAATATATATATATATATATATATATATATATATATATATGATTTGTTCCCATCCACCCATTTGTTTTGATATAACTTTATCTGAAAAATCTGTATTACCCATTACAAAGTGTTGATATTTACTGTTTCAATGTTAATGAGATCTGTTTGAAAAACAAATGAATTCCAACCACTCTGAACATCACAAGTAGGAATGTAAGTTACCTGTGTGCAGCAGGATCACTGAACATACGAATACTTAACAATTAGCTTGCAATGTATAATGGAATCATTGATGTATAATTATGGCATTATGAGGAATCTACTTTTATAATTCAATGTAGTCTTTGAGGGAAACTGTGATACTGATATCAGTATTTTCACTATTTTAGTATTTCAGTTTTTTAAACTTTCCTACTAAATATATACATAACCAGCATGTGTTAACATTAGCAGCTTTCCTCTGTGGATTAAGCTGGGAAGGATGCATTATCAAAGTGAGAGGAAAGTACATGCACAAAAACGTGGATTCTTAAAGGAGAAACTATTGCTCCCTCTGGCAGATATATTTACTAAGAATCTAGTTCTTTTGTTTCAGTGTTTTCATATACTGAATATTCATTGCAGTGTGTGTGTTTCCATCATGTCCTGTTCCATCATTGTACTCTTCATAATTTAGCAGTGTGGGTCTCTGCGCTGGTGACCTGACAATGAATAAGACATGGTGTTGGGACCTCTCTGTTTCATTCCTCTGCTACCCTCTCTATTTTCTTGAGTAAAATTTTTCAGTATGCATTGACTCATCTGTCTTTTCACTTCTATCCTCTGGAATTGTTTGGCCAAATTAGAATTTTTTGAATAACAAATGCATGGACTTTTTGTTCCTCACTTTCAACCACTTTTACTTGTTAAACAGCCAAAGCTTCATGAACCAGTTACACTCCCATCCAAAATTATTGGAACAGTGAGGTCAATCCCTATATGTTTGTTGTACACTGAAAACATTTGGGTTTGACATAAAAAAAATAGACAAAAAGTCAACATTACAGCATTTATTATTTATATCTGGATCTGATACACACTTCAGAAGATAGCACCTTTTGGCTGAACCCACCCATTTTCAGATCTTGCCACACATTCTGGATTGGGTTTAGGTCTGGACTCTGACTGGGCCGTTCTAACACATTAATATGTTTGGTTTGAAACCGTTCCGTTGTAGCCCTGGCTTTATGTTTAGGGTCGTTGTCCTGCTGGAAGGTGAACCTCCGCCCCCAGTCTCAAGTCTTTTGCAGACTCCAACAGGGTTTCCTCCCTGTATTTGGCTCCATCCATCTTCCCATCAACTCTGACCAACTTCCCTGTCCCTGCTGAAGAGAAGCAGCCCCAGAGCATGATGATGCTGCCACCACCATATTTGACAGTGGGGATGGTGTGTTCAGAGTGATGTGCAGTGTTAATTCTCCGCCACACATAGTGTTTGCATTTTGGCCAAAAAGTTCAATTTTGGTCTGATCTGACCAAAGCACCTTGTTCCACATGTTTGCTGTGTCTCCAACATGGCTTCTGGCAAACTGCAAACGGAACTTTTTATGGTTTTCTTTTAACAATGGCTTTCTTCTTGCCACTCTTCCATAAAGACCACATTTGTGCAGTGCACGACTAATAGTTGTCCTGTGAACAGATTCCCCCACCTGAGCTGTGGATCTCTGCATTTGGTCCAGAGTCACCATGGGCCTCTTGGCTGCATCTCTGATCAGTGCTCTCCTTGTTGGGGCCTGTAAGTTTACAGATGCAGCCACCTAAAGTTGCCGCATCCAGCCAGACGTCGGCCAGCTGAAGTCCAGCCCCCAGCTGGCCGACATCTGGCTGTCGTCGGGCTGGAAGTCCCCCTCCTTCTCCTGGGCGTATCTACTTTCCAGCATGAACACACCCCTTTCCCTCAATTGTAGACTGTCACCAAAAGGTGGCGCCTTCTTAACAAAAACGTTGAGTTCTGTGATTCAAAAAAGTTTTGGTGAAGTATCAAGTTTTGAAAACCTAAAATAGATGCCTAAAATTTTTGTCAGTATGACCTTTCACACATTTCCATTGCGAATCACCAAAAGATTCCTTTGTTTCACTTCATCTTTTAACTAAATAAGTAAATAAATACAGTAGGTTAAAAAAGAAGCGGTGCTGCGCTGAGCCAACCCGGTCTCACGGCAGTTCGTGCAGTAGTCACGAAATTTAATCTATTGATTCGTGCTCATGAACACGAATTCCCTCTTTTTTTCGTGTTACTCGGCACGACTTCTAACCTGCCTGAAATGCAGTGGGATAAAGTTCGTGCCTCTGAGCACGGCTTCTAAGCTGCAGTATAGTTTTTTTTTTTTTGCCCCTGTCCCCCTTTTTTCCCCCCTTTCTTTTGAACTGGAAGCTCAGAAGCTGAATTATGCCTTTAATTGCGATCCTTAAGCGCCACTTTTCCTTTTGACATGAATTTCTCCTTGTTTCATTTAATGTGGGGTGCTGCTTATGGTTGTAACGATGACATTTGTGGGGCTTTTTAGGTCTAAATTTATATTTACGTGTTTATGGTTAGTGCTATATTCGGTGTCCAATTTTTTCTTTGAGTTCTGTGGTCTGAAGCCGTTTTTCCTCTGTGTTAAATCCATGAACCAACGATGAATAAATAAATGAACTACAGTACCCATCACCCCATCGGCCGTCACCATGGTCACGCGTATTCCCGTTGCTGTCCAGGTAAATTGCATTAGTTCACCCGCTTCGGATGTTATGAGGTAATTACTGACTTTATTAGCGGTATTCAGGCCTGTAGATATGGGCCAGCAAGGGCCGTCTGCACCTCGTAGTCAGTCGAGAAGGTAGTTATAGTTCTAACGGAGGATCACTGACAAAGAAGGACTACAGACGAAGGACTACAGAAGCCATGCTCGCTGACTTCCGGCGGATGCTGCAGTGTTCAGGTAAGAGGATTTCAATGGACAGCGTTTATATAGTGATATTATTAAGGCAGTGAGTTCAATAAGCACTTGAAATTAGATTAATGTGGTGTAAGAGAGCGCTGATATCCCAACTCTGAGATGCATTTGTAGAGATTATTGCGGGTTTTGCCGTCTTTTGTGCAAATGTTAGCGGATATCGTAGGAAAGCGTTCACTATTTAAACAATGTTATGACAGAAATATGAGCTTCTGGACTTACTAGTTAAGTAAAATGATTATTTTCAGCCACAGATTCCAAATAAATATCCTGATGAGCTTCAGTGCATCCATATTCAATATCTGCGAGTACAGTGCTTCATTTAATCTGCACTGAACTGACCCAGGGTTATCACAATGTAAAATAAAATGATACTGGTCTGAACACAGTTGCTGGATCAGGTGACCCTGAAGCTCTCTTAGTTATGCTGCTATAGGCCTAGACTGCTGGGGAGGTTCCCGTGATTTCTTTATATTCACTGTAAACAAACCTTATATTAGCAAGTTTCTTATATTCACTATTTAAACAAAGAGCAGTCTGTTTATACTTCAGACTGCTGGCTTCCTTGTGGTTCCTATGATACTTAAGAGTAGAATGGGATGCAGAGCCTTCAGCTCTTCTGTGGAAAGAGCCTTGAGGTGACTGTTGTGATTTGGCGCTATACACATAAAACTGAAAGTCTGGCTGCCTTTAATCCTCTGTGACAAAACCTGAGGATCCATGAAACCTGCCAGCACCTGAGAATGAGCTGAAACTTACAGTGTATTACAGTGTATTACATCCCATCATGGAGAAGCTTCCAGACTCTGGGAATCCTGTCAGTGAGCAGGGACTGATTCACTGTCCTCAGCTTTAAACAAACCCAGTCTCCATCTCAGGTTTTGACTCAGCCTGCTTTGGAGTCACTAATCTAGAAGCATCAGGCTACTTACTTTCAACACCATAATTTTGTTACTGATTCATTATATGTTTTTACATTGTTGTTGTTTATCAGTGGAGGGAGCAAATTTGAGAACAGCAATAAGAAGCACTAAAATCTTTTTTTTTTTTTTGTGGAAGAGGAGGTTCATCTTTAATACTTCAGGCTATATCAGCTACCAGTTTGTAAACCTGTTTAGTGCTGCAGCAACAATCAAACATTTCCGCTTCAATACATCATTGTTAGTTTGTGTCTTTGCTCTTTCAGAACTGAATTGGAAATCCAAAGGTGCTGGAAAGCTTCTTCTCCAACCCTCAAAGCCAACTTCACCCATGAGAGCTGACAGCATGCAATCATTTGAGAAGTGACACTCTCATAAATAAAGGTGAGCAATGATACTTAATGTGTACTTTTTGATTATCATGTTTAAAGGTTTGTCATTGCTCACAGTGGCCAGGCATTTCCAGAATAGTATCCAGCAGTTTCTTGTGAGCTGAGCTGAATCATTTTCTTTTAATACATGTTTAACATTCACTTGAGTATTACTTGTTGTACATAACTGTGGCTCTGAAACAAAGGCTCTCCTGAAGGAGAAGAAGAGAGCCTTTAGATCAGGAAATAAGGAGGAGCTGAGAGCTGTGCAGAAGGATCTCAGAAGAAAAATCAGGGATGGAAAAAACACCTACAGAAAGAAGATGGAGGACCAGCTACAGCAGAGTAACACCAGTGGAGTTTGAAGAAGCTTGAACTCAAGTTCAGGCCACAAACCAAGCCCACCCTGAGACTTAGAGTAGAGTGGGTGAACAACTTGGACCACTAGAACTACCAGCATTTTCACACTACTCCTTTTTCTACCAAGCGCCTCCAAATGGCAGTTTACATCTCATTAGGCCACCTTTTGTTATGTACACGGGGCCAGTAGATCGGAATGTGTGCGGGATGGGTGTGGGGGGGGGGATGGGTTACCAATGATGACCCAGGGTCGCCAGGTGTATAAAAAGCCAGGTCACAACACATATTTCACCTTTAATAAGAACAAATTTGTAATTGAGATCCCAGATTTGGAAGAGATGTTTTGTGTTCTCCGTGCTTCAGGTTCACAGCAGATGGAAGGAAACTCAAACAGCCACTAATGTAGCCGTTGTGCTGACTGTAGACTGAGGGATCTCTTCAAATTGTTGTATTCCTCCTCTTCCTCGTCACCCACTGCTTCAGATCTTGCTATCACCATCAGACTGCAGCAGTTATGTTATTTAGCCATGAAACATGTCGTCACCCTCCCTTGATTTTTTCAGGCTTTTCAGAAAACACAAAAAACTGAACTGAATGTTGAAAATTTAATTTGGACAAAAATAAAATTTAAAAAATGTCTTTGACCATTTTTTTAGGAGGGTGACGATATATAACCTTGTTCAGCCTGTTTAGGAATGCACTGAGATCAATAACCTAATTTCCAACGCAGATCTGGAGAAACAGCAAAAACCACGGGACCCTACACAGCCACAGATGATGCTCCAGACTAGAAGTTCTAAACCATAAACACCAACCTGGGAAACCTGCTAAGTGTGACAGGTCCAACGTAACCCCAGATACAGCCCAGCCACAGGGTGAACCAAATCTTTCAGATAATGACAACAGAGAACCAAACGCACCTCCCTCCTAAACTCACCAGCCTGCACCAACCTGACATTTCTCCTCCCTGAGTTAAATAGATGAATGGAAGTTAATGGTTACAAACATAAAAACCACGGGTCCACAGACAGGAGCAGTGAGCTGAAATCACACAAAGCTACCTGAGAGGCTGTATTGAACTACTATATATAATTTAATCATTTGTCCTGACTGGTTTCACCTCAGATGTTCTTTCTCCTTTTGGTAGATTTCTCCCCCCTCTGTTTTGATGCCAAGAAGAAGAAGAAGCTGCTTCAGAGAAGTGGGCTTCATGGTCTCAGTGCACAGGCGGCCAGTCACGCTCACAGCAACATGTGTTTTCACTGCCACAATCAAAACATTGAACAAAATTTATGTATTGTTGTTTGGAAATGTGTCACATTACTGCATGCTAAGGTGTGTTATTAAAGAAAAAATGAGTTCTATTTTTCTGGTTTGATGATATCCCAAGCTTTTGTTTCAAAACGATTATTTTCCACTGGACAAAATATTTACTGTTACACATTTATTTCTCATAGGGATTTTTTTTTCCATATTTCAGTCTCTGGTTCTTGAGAGTCATGGCTCTGTCTGGTCTCTGACAGAGATCCTTAAAAATATTATTGGAAAGTACCTATTAATTTTACTTTCAAACAGCTTTATGTGAATGTTATCTTTTCATTATATTTTTAATATATTGATCACAGTGTAGTGTACAGTAGAGGCATCCAAAAATGATGAGACTGGGCTGCTTGTGTGTGATTTGGAAGGTTTGTGTCTGTCTGTGACTCTGCAGAGGTTAAAGCTGTGATCCAGTCTCAGTCTCTGACTGAAGGTTGCTGAGACTCTGATTAGATACACAATGTGAAGTTCACAATTCTCTAAACAAATAAAATGGTAATGACAAACATGAACATCTGTACTTATTTCAGAGACATGAATGTTTACAAACATAATATTTATTTTAAGGATTGGACTTCATAAAGCGCACTGATGTTAGAGTGTGTGTTCATATTGAAATCATTTTGTAGGCTGAAATTGTAACGGTGGACCTGAGATGGTCCAGAGAAAGTAAACACATGTTAATGGAGTAATATCAACAACAGACTGAGACAGACAGCTGTGAAATGCGCACACAATGAGTCACCTCATTCACTGCTAGCTACACTGCTAGCATCGTATCATCATGATCATCTATGTAAACAACGTTTAAAGAAGCCGCCACAGCTCTGCAGCTGTAACTGTTTCAAATCATATATTTTTGCTCGTTTGAACTCTGAGGATGTTTTAAAACGGTCTTAAAAGGCTGTTTCTATGGTGGTTGTCACGGACGCCTCAGTAGCTTCTTAGGCTAACCTGGCGCGTCCGGTTCCTGCTGCTAGCTGTCTGCCGCAGGAAGGCTGCGTCCCATTTCAAGGAGCCGCCGCTCCGTCGTAACTGTGGCTCAAACACCACTTTATCCTTTAAGAAAAGGCCTTTTATAGCCACTGATGAACACAACCTAATGCACGTCACTGTCACAGTGTGACTTCACGAAAACCTCTAAAGTATTGTTTATAAAATGGAAAATGAACCGGGCAGGGCTCTGATGATGGAGGCTCTGCAGCTGACGTTTCACAATCCTGATTGACTCGCTGTACATTCCTATAATTAATCAGAGCAGAGTTTAGACTGCACAGTGCTGCGCTCACTGTTACTGTGTCAGCTGCTGCCTTCATATATGTTACTGCTGAGGTTTGATGAAGCAGGTGGAGGAGAGTCAAAGAAGTAAATATTAATCCACTTATTATGCAATTACTAACCCTAACCCTAGCTCAGCATACAATGACGACTGCCGGTATTATTAGTTTGAGAAGGAGTCATTTTGGTCGCAGTTTTGATTATAAAATAAAAGGGAAAATATAACAAACAAAAAGCTTAACATTGTGAAGATTGGAAGAACAATGTGACACTGATGAGAGGATTAGGCTTCCAGGTCATTGCCAGGCCAAACCGGCTGGTGATCAGAATTATTTTAATTATTTTTTTACCAGTTTCGCTGGCGGTGCAGCGCTCACAGCCTGTCCGAGGTCCCGGGCTGAACTTCAAGCCCAGCCCGTCCCTCCAGACAATACTCACTGCCTCCACTATAATGACCGCTTTAATCTCATCTTTCTATTGTTTTTAATGGACAGTTCCGCTTACAATTACAGTTCAATGATGTGAGGATCCTTGGTACAGTATACAGCGGGCCTGTAAATGAATGCGCTTCCACTATTACTGCTCCTCCTGGTGGATAAACAAGACATTACCACCATTTTCCCCAATGCTGCTTAGGGGCGTTCCCACCAGTGGCCGGAATTCCTACGTCATTAGCGGGGGATCGCGTTTAGGCCGAGGTTCGGCCACGAATCGGCCAAGGACCGGCCAAGGTCGCGTCACGGATCGGCCGGAAATTTTCGGTGGCTGCATCTGTAGGTGGACGGGCCTTGTCTTGGTAGGTTTACAGTTGTGCCGTACTCTTTCCATTTCTGGATAATGGATTGAACAGTGCTCCGTGAGATGTTCAAAGCTTAGGAAATCTTTTTATAGCCTAAGCTTGCTTAAACTTCTCCACAACCTTCTTCCTGACCTGTCTGCTGTGTTCTTTGGACTTCATGATGCTGTTTTACTCCCAATATTCTCTTAACCAACCTCTGAGGCCATCACAGAGCAGCTGTATTTGTACTGAGATTAGATTACACACAGGTGGACTCTTGTAGTCATTAGCAGTCATCAGGCAACTTCTGAATGCAACTGGTTGCACTCAGAGAAAAGGGGGCTCAATACTTTTGCACACCACACTTTTCAGTTTTTTATTTGTAAAAAATGTTTTGAATCATATATAATTTTTAGGGGTGGGACTCAATTAAAAGAATTAATCTAATTAATCTAATTTAATTAACTTTTAATTTATTAATCGAAATTAATCGCATTTTAATCCCATTTAAATATTTAACATGATAAATATTAATTTAAATTTGGTTGATGAATGAATCAATATACATAAGCTTAAACTTCCAAATGTTATTTCCCACCCGTCTACTACACAGACCAATGAAGGGTGGAAGTGCTCCTGTGATAAGCAACTCCTGAAATTAAAGTTAAGCAATCATAACTGGATAGTTTTATTCAACATTAATGTCTCACTTAATATAGTTGGAAATTAATCATTCTCTCAGCTGTATTCCTTGATGTTGAAATGTGTTATGCTTGTTTTAACAGCTTATTTGAATAAAAGAATTAAAATCAAACCACAAAAAGGAGAAAAAGTTCGTTCTCCGTTTAACAGCTGCTTTTACACAGCTGTGCTTCGCACTCATGGTTGCTAGGCGACATGAGCTACGCAGAGGTGAGGGCAGCTGATATGAAGGCGAGCCGCTCACGTCCTCCCTTTGCGGTCTTCGTGGGCTGCGAAGGACCCGTTCTAAGTGGGCCGGGTCCTTCTAAGGATGCGGCCCCTGAATTTTTGACATTGTGCGTCGATATAATCTGTATGCCTGGAATTTGTGCACTGAGAAATGTTCCACAGGGCAAAGTGCAATTAAAATGCGTTAAAATTTTTAATTCGTTAATTTCCCCGTAATTAATGAATCGAAATTAACACGTTAAAGTCCCACCCCTATTAATTTTCTTTCCACTTCACAATTTTATAGCACTTTGTGTTGGTCTTTCACATTAAATTCCAGTGAAATATATTTATGTTTGTGGTTGTAATGTGACAAAATATGGAAAAGTTCAAGGGTATGAATACTTTTGCAAGCCACTGTATTAGCACATGATCCTGTTCTCCTCCTGCCGCAGGTTCAGGTTATACCACTGACCTAGCTTTCAGTGCATCTCCAGAGCAGGACAAGAACTTCCATTGTCAGCTGCTCTATTATGTTGGAGTCCATCTACAGGATAAGTACCTAACTGGAGAGGCAACTGCTTACCACTTTATTTGTTATGGAAAGAAGCTGAAGACACAAGGATCACCACTACAAGCCCCAGTGCAGTGGCGGTCCTAGCCTGTTTGGCACCCTGGGCGAGCATCCCCGCCGGCGCCCCCCCCCCCCCCCCCACACACACACACACACACACACACACACACAATAGCGATCGCCGCACTACTACACTTGGGGGGGTAATGAGCGACTGCTGTGTGGTGTATGTAGCTTTCTGCCATGGTCTGACAGACAGGCTTTAACAGAAGGTCCCCCCACCATCACAGGCAACACTCAGAATTTCTTTTAAATTTCCATCCATCCATCCATTCGCTTCCGCTTATCCTGGGCAGGGTCGCGGGGGGCTGGAGCCTATCCCAGCTGTCATAGGGCGAGAGGCAGGGCACACCCTGAACAGGTCGCCAGCCTGTCACAGGGCCTTCTTTTAAATTTTTATTTGAAAAAACATGGAAGAAACTGAAAATATTACACAGCTTCTGCTTACCTTTATCTTTGCTTGTTTCTCCTCTTCTTCTTTTCTCTTTTTCCTAAACTGTGCACCTGATGGCTTTGACCTTTTCCTTTCCATCTGCCACAATTCGCCACCACCACCGCCCATCCCCAGGTTGTCAGATCTGACTGACAGTTGCCAGCCCAACACAACAAAACCTCCACTGAAACTCATGTTAATAGCACCAGGTGTGATATATATTTAAATATACAAGCTTGGGTAACTTGTTAAAATTTTGGCTGCTTTTCACCATATTTGGTAGGTTTTTAGGAAGTTTTTATTGTAAAATTATATATCTATATAATTTATAATTATATAGAAATATCTATATAATATTCCACCCCAATGTGTTCACAAGCTGCCCAATCTGGCAACACTGCGCCATCCACCAACATTTGTCCAAACTGTCTAGATTCGTATTTGTGTTATTTTTTTTATCAGGATTCGGGTTCACACAAATACTGTGATTTAATGACCATATTTACAGTATTATAAATGAAATTGGCTTTGTGTTCTATCAGTTGTGTGCATCTAATTTTATTAGACGCACAGATTCATTCTGTGGAACATGGGAGGGAAAAAAAAAAAAAAAGAGTCAGTTTTGCATATCTCGCAAAAGTTTTGCGAGATCCTGAGTTACTTTGCGAGATCTCGCAAAACTTTTCAATATTAGGACATACACTTCGCGTTAATCTTGATATGGCAGTGTCCGTGAGGATGAAAGGTTTGGCGAGAGACTGCCAGCAAAAGTCGCCTTTATTTATAATTCAGCGGTTACTGTTGGCTGTAACCAGGCCCAAACTGTACAGGCATGAATGAATGAACCCGGCTGACAGTCTCACTCTCACGCCATCACTGCTTCACTCGACTCGCACCCCAGGCTGAGAGGAGAAGGGGGCGGGGCAGCGCTGTGTGTGTGACGATCGAGTGAAGCAGTGACAGCGAGACAGAGAGAGAATCCCCCGCCTGCCCTTTTTCTTCTGTTACAACCTGTCTGACCATGGCAGAAAGCTACATGCAATACACAGCAAGCAGAGGGCGCCCATTATCCCACAAGTGGAGCAGTGCGGTAGGCGTTGCTGCGGCGATCGCAATGCGTTGGGGGAGGGGGGCGGTCATGCCGCCCTAGATGAAATGCCGCCCTGGGCGGCTGCCCATGTCGCCCATATCAGAAACCGCCACTGCCCCAGTGAACAAGACTGGAAGGGCTGTGACTACCTAGTTAGCAGTGACTGAACCTTCAGGAGGAAGGGGACTGAGTGAAAACATGAAAATTAAAATCAGTCTTGGTGGTCATTTATTTTACCTGGACAAAAAGGTGATAAGGAGACATGTGACTATTAAGAGATCAGTTAACCAGTTAGGTGTGGTTCTTTGATTTTACCAAAATCTGTATTCATCAGTGCACACAAATTAGGTGATTTATTAATGGAATGACATAAAACACTGGATACAAATAAACTGGGCTGGGCGAGTGCCAGAACAACCAAAAACTAAAAGGCAGGGTGCCACACAGCAGGGATACGCTGATGACGATACAACAAAGACCTGACACAGACTGAGGACTTAAATACAAACACAGATAACGAGAGGATCAGGAACAGGTGGGACACAGCTGGAATAATCAAACAAGATGAGACCAGAAGTAAAAAAAACATGACAGACTACCAAAGTAAAACAGGAAATACTCAGACACAGGACAGAGACGCAGACTAGTCGCGAACCACTGGGAATAGTACTTAATACAAAACACATGAGGCCAGGGACATGACAGAAGGACTAAACAGACATTAGAACAGAGACACAGGGGAGAGCGGAACAAAGGGAACCAGGAAATCAATATGTAATTAACAATAATTAATAACAGGATGAGAAAGTATAATAAGCAATCAAACCCAAATGCAGACTGGAGCATAACAGAAGAAAACTCAATGAAAAGGAACCTCGAGGGAACAAAACACAAACGCTGGGCACATGGCCCAGCACCATGAAATTCCACAGGAAATGATTTTAACCCACTTATGGAAGCTTGGGGTAGTAATACAAAAACTACAACTTTATGAAATGCATAAAAGAAAAATGAAAAATTTAGATAGCATGACATCAATAACATGTTTTTGAGGAACACTGGAATATAAACTTATGATGAAAAATTGTTCACACACAAAAGTTCACATTCCAGGTATTCCAGGTCATGGACTGTATAAATAGCATTTAGAGGAACCTGCCAGTGAGCAGATCTTTTGTTATCCTTAACTACTTGTCTGCTTCTGCTCCAACTTGCAAGTTTATTAAAACTCATTAATTCAGATAATTTTCTCCTGGTCATTGTTAAGGAATTTCCTAGAAAGAGGGAATTTTCCATCAGATTCTCTCTGGGTACTCCGATTTCCTCCCACAGTCCATTTTTTTGTTTTTTTCTCTTCATCTCTCAGTGGAGCGGTCGCACTTTTCTTCTCTCCCAGCCCTTCCTTTCTCCCCTGCTTTGCTGCTTGCTGCTTTAGAGCCTCTCTTCACACAACTTCCGAACTGGAATTTATAATTATGGATCTGGTCAGCTGGTCTCTCAACGCCATTGTTTTGATCCAATTTTCACCATGAGGAGATTGGGGGGAAGGAGAACCTATTCCCTTTTAATAATTGACATTCCAGCTGCTACGGTATGGTTCCTGTGTGGTGTGGAAGATGACGTGCGTGGCCATATTGTCAAAGGAGGACACACACATTTGGCTTATTGACACTGGGGTTTCTCCGAATTGGACCTGGAGATACCTGGCTTGTCATTGCAATTCAGGAAGTCTAGGCAGCTGTCTGGGCCTTGGTAAGGCTGCTTATGATGGGAAAGCAGGAAGGGTACAGACTCAATCTCAGACTCAGACTCTGTATATCTGGAGCTGATTCTGAGGGGTAAGATCTTGGAGATGTATGTATCTGTTTCTGCACGGCGAAGAACGAGCCAAGAAGATTCGGATGAATTGGATTTTTCGCCACAGAGAGGTGCCAGAAAGACTGAAGGCTGTCAACAAATTAATGAGTACAGTCTGTACCAAAACAAGTCATAGAATCAGGAATTTGGCTCCCTGACGTTCTTGGACTGCTGCTTATCAAATTGTCTCCGGGATGCTTGTAAACAGATGCTCTACCCCCCCGCTGTCCTGTCTTCTTCTGACCTGTGTTGGACTGATCTCCCTGACCTAGCTGCTGATGAACTCTACATCTTATCAGAACTGTTAGCTGAGGAGGGAGTTTGAGTCAGCCCCACAGTAGCCCAATACACCCCCCGACAAGTACACACTTTGTGTCCTTTTATCTGTGATATGAACTGATACAAAGCAGCAAGTTCAGACTTAGAGCCCAACCTAATTCACAGCCGTGAAAATCGCTTCTCTTTTCTCATGTAATACACATGTAATATGGTAGAAAACTTGATGTTGAGACGGCAGAGTCACGCCCTTCTGCCGCTTTCTCACGCGTTCTTGGTTCGAGACCAGCTAGTTTGCGGGGCCGGAGCTGAACCCGTTTTTCAGCCGAGCGCCGAGTGGAAAAAACTGCCTAAAGGTTCAGATAAAGGCACCGGCTCCGGAACCCTGTTGGTGGGAAAGAGGCTCCAGTGAAGGAGGCAGACGACAACAACGACGCAACAAGGAACAAAGGAAATGCAGACTATATAACTACATCAGGGCAATCAGGGGACTAGGACACACCAGGGAGCACAGCTGAACAGAATCACATACTAACAAGACAGGAAGCAAAACTGAATATCAAACCCACGATACAAGAGACTATCAAAGTAAAACAGGAACTGACTAAACATGACTGACAGAAACCAGGACTTAGACATGTGGGTGTGATACTGGGACATAAGATAAACAATATATGAGGCAGGCTAAACACAGAGACAAGACTAGGACCGAATACAGAAAACACAGGGACACAGACTAAATGCAAATTAATGACTATGGACAGAACTCAGAAAACTAATTAAGAATCAGAATACAGAACACTGCATGAAAAGTGGGTTTTTTCCACAGTTTCTTGTATGTAATATTGCGCGCGCCTTGAGCTTTAGGGCTCTCAGCAGGAGGCTTTGATCAGAACAGTAAACTGTAGGGAAACTGCCGTGGACTCTCTGTGTCAGTGCTCCCTCAGCTCCCCCCCCTCTAGGTCTAGGGCAGGGTCTCATATGTAAAGGAGGTTTCTGTGAGTCATACAAATGCATACAAGTGCTCACCAGTGGTCTACCCCTCCCAACAGTTGTAAGCAGCATATTTTTATTTTGAGATATATATAATCAAATTTACATTATCATCTTTTAAGCCTTTTTCCATTACAATGTGACTACACATAAATTATACAGCGAAACATTCAAACAAGACTAAACTCAGAAGAAGTCATTCTATTTTATAAATTAGTATTATCTAGTTGGAAATATACTTTTGGATGTTTTCAGCTTTTTGTCCCTTTTTCAATAAGGCTGTGAGCTTCTGTCTGTGAGCTTCTGTCTGTGAGCTTCTGTCTGTGAGCTTCTGTCTGTGAGCCTTTGTCATGGTGTTTTTTGTGAACCCTGAACTTTAGTGGACTGAGGGAGATAAACAAAGGCTATAAACTTGATGTGGTGACACTACAAGCATTATTTTCATTGATGAAAAGCCAAACTCAGTTTTCAGTCTAATTCACTGTAACAAAAGTCTGTCACACCATCATCCTCTCCTGTGCAGTGGCTTCCCAGCTAGCATTGAACATTCAGACAACATCCCATGAACGCTGCCATAAACGTTCAGTGAATGTTCACATGCATTAATGACATAAAGACTGCCAAGGCAGATGGAATAAGAAAACATATAAACTTTTTATTTTGCTATACATGGATGTACATAAGAGATATCAGCAGTGGATGTGTGTCTTCCAGCTCATAGGGGTCGTTTTGACTGTTGGGTTTTCTCTGTATTATTGTAGGGTCTTTACCCACAATACAAGCGCCTTGAGGCGACAGTTTGTTGTGATTTGCTGCTATATAAATAAAATTTAATTGAATTGAAATGAAATGAATTGAATTCCATGTGGCAGCTTCCTCGCCTGTGATTGGACAATACAGATCACGTGTGGGATCACGCTGAAGGTCTGCAAGACCAAAGGAAATCAGTGCGGTCGTTCTCTTCGTTCAAACTGAATGGCGTTCTTTGTCTACGCTGCTTTCCTGGTACAATGGAGGTCGTCTATATTTTCAACACCCCAGAAGCTCCTCGTGAAAGCGGGCCTCTCTACCGGCCAGCTTCAACCAGCCTCGCTGCAGACGAGAAAGACACTGCTGGCTGCAATGAGTGGGTTATCGACTCAGCTAACTCAAGATGGCGTCTATGTGTAGAGACTCGATGCTCTGGACTCTAACAAGAAAAGAGGCAGCACAATCCGAAAACTGCGGTAAGACTTGGTCGTTTCTAAAACATAAATACTAAGAGTGGAGGAATGGTCACAGTAAGCTGACAGACGTATTGTGATTTGGTTTCTTATTTTTATTTGGTTTCATCTTATAGGAAGCAGTTCCTGCACAACTCTGAATCCAATAAAAGCCGGTCTGATCCTCTGCAGAAGTAAGAATCAGAAACAAAGCAGCAGTATTCAATGTGTGGAGGAGAGAAGAACTTCAAATGTTTCTACTCTTATTTATTTTCACCTTTATTTTCCACAGATTGTGTTCGCCTCACAACGCGAGTGTGAGTGTTCCTAATGCGTGGACCGTGATATAATTGTGTGTAAGTATCTATTGGTGTTGTTTGTGTCTTTTTTGCCTGGATATGTTTATGTATACACTGTGTTTATGCTCTTTATTTACAATGTACAAAAATGTTTTCCAGCTTCTTGTTAAACCTACAGACGGTCCGCCGCAGCTTCTGCTACAGTCAGCCTCACGGTCAGGAAAAGGCGGCAGCCATTAAAAATCCTGCAAGAAGGAAGCCGGTAAGACGTGTTGGATTGTTTTGTTGGTCTGCTGTATTTGTGTAGTTAGCTTGGAAATGCAGTTTTATTTTTGGGAAATATTACTTATTGTTTTTTTAACGTTATATAAAATCTGGGTTCTTTTGAACAACCCAAAATGTCTATAAAAAGGTGATGCAGTGAAGGTGAAAATAATTAACACTGAATGTTTATAGTTTTAGCAGCTGTAACATTTTGGGACCTAAAAGATAAAAAGTGTATAATCAGTTTAAAGGTGCCTCAAGGGTTAATGACCAAAATCACTGAAGTACTTTTATCAATGTTACATTTTTTCAAAGTACTTGTTCATTTGTCTTTTATTCACAGGATGCAGGAGTTGGTACTTTGTCACATAACCATTGTTTTTGATGACAAAGATGGGCTGATTAATTTTTTTTTTGCATTCAGGGTCTTATCTGCTATGTGTACATTCAAAGTCAAGAAACTCAACTTTCAGTGTAGTTTCCTGATTTTTCACAATATTTCATATAGTTTCATAATGACTTAATGTGTGCTCTGTGTCAACAGCTGCTGGAGGCGAGGACGAGTGTCCTGGCAGTGAAGGAGGTTGCCTTCTGGGACGGTGTCACCACTGACCTCATGTTGGATGAGGAGGATGGCGTCTCAGAGGGCGTATCGGGCTGGATTAAGACCCCCAAGCTTCCCCAGCCAGGAGCTCAGTGACCTCTGAGCCAAACTGCAAGACAGACTAGAAGCTCACCCTAAATACAACACTGTGCACCATAAGTGTTTGTATGCTGGACCATGCTCTGAGAGAAAGCCACCACCACATGGCCCAGAAGTAGCAAAGCATTATATGTCATAATGTTTTGTTTTCTTATAAATGATGTGTCTATGTGCATATTGCTTTATAAATTAAAAAAAGAAAAATTCAAACTTGTGCCTCACAATTTGTTTCTCTTAATTGAATTCCCTTTAGTTGAGGTTATTAGCATGGCATGAATACAACATAACATACAAGGTATATCACAGAAATAATTAAAAATAATTTTTATTACTGGGTTATTATTTATTAGGGAGGGGCTTACCCAGGCCTGTCTTTATAAAGGCCAATGGGGGACAGATCTACCAGCCAATCACATGTGAGTGCTGAATTGTGATGGCATTTTTTTCATCCAATGACAGAGAAGCCACGTGGGTCTGTTACCGCTGCTTCGGCTTGCAGCGCTGCTGTTCATATGTAAAGTAGTCAACGCCTGCCAGCTCCCCCCGTACCTTTACCCCCCGCTGCTTCTGGTGGTACGTAAACGACCATATCCGTCTCAGGCGAACGAAAATGCGCATCCCTGTATGCTGACGAAAGCTGCTGTTTACTAGCGGCGCCCGCGTCAGTATACGGGGACAAATATGCTTCTTTTCGTGCAGTAGAAGTATTCCCAGAACCATGGGTCCAGGCCCAGGGACCATGACAGAACCGTTCCTTTACAAGGGTAAATACCTAAAACTCTTCTCTACAGAAATATCCAATTCCAATAAATAAAGTGTGCATTTTAAAAATGTTTTTGAAACCTGTTTTGTCCCTTATCTCAAGTATCACGATTGTAGAGTACAGCCATGCCTGAACGTTTGAGAATTACTGGTTTTCCACAGTTTGCTGCTTCAGTGTTTTTAGATGTCAGATGTTTCTGTGATTACTGACGGATAATTAGAAGCACTTCACAGGTTTCAAAGGCTTTCATTAGCAATTACAAATTCACAGTGTTGGTCCTTCTTTTTCAAGGACAATCTGCCTGTCAATCAGCTTCTGGGCCATATCCTCACTGATGGAGAACCTGATCAGTGCTTGGGGTTTCCAAGAAATCATGGGTTTTTGTTTGTCCACCTACTGAGGATTGACCAAAAATTGTCAATGGGATTATGATTTGGGAGTTTTCTAGGATATCCCTCCATTCTCATCCTATTCAGGGTTGTGGGGGTCTGGAGCCTATCGCAGCTATCATAGGGGTAAGGTACACCCTGTATAGGTCGCTAACACAGAAAGACAGACAACCGTTCACACATTCGGGCTATTTAGAATCACCAATTAACCTAACCTCACATCTTTGGGAGGAAACCAGAGTACCCCGAGAAAACCCGCGCACACAGAAAGGCCCAAGCCAAGGTGAATTCAAACCCAGAGCTTCTAGCTGTGAGGCAACAGTGCTAACCACCACACCACCATGCTGCTAATAAAGAGCTCACACTTACACTACACAAGAAACCAGGGTGATCCTTCACGCTCCTTTAATAATGTATGCTTTACCTGTCAACCCTTTCATTTTTCTGATTCTCTTCATTTTACTCTTCTCTCTTTACAGTCCTTTGCCAGTTGCTTCTCTCTTGGGTCCATTGCCAGTTTTCTGGAAATGGAACAAAATTTCAATCACTTTATCTTATAGTAAAGTGACACCGTACATTATGGCACGGTGCTCCATCATGCGGGAAAAGGCACTGTTCTTCACCAAACTTTTCTTGTATGACTTTGGTGCCATTCTTTAATCATGGCTGCGTTCTTAGACAAAACTGTGAGTGAGCCCACTGCCTTGGATTAGAAGCAGCCTCACACATGAATGGTCTCATGGTGCTTTACTGTTGACCTGGCACACATCTGATGGTAGCACTCACCTTTTCTTCTCCTGAAAATGTTATGTAAACAGGTTAAACCAAAGAAGACCTTAACCAGAGTATGGCCAAAGGCTGGCATTGCTTTATTGACTCTGTGAATATATTGTCAACTTTCAATAGGCACAGATCCATAGTTTGGATTCTTGCTAGGATTTGTTGGATCTTGTCAGTGTGTGTGTGTGAACTAGCCATATGAGAGTATTTAGAACTTATGCAGTACTGTTTTGTTTGTAAAACAGACAGCACCTGAATCCAGGTCAAGGCTCTGAATCATTATAGATTTTAGTAACAGAATCCACATGGCGACTCACAGTCAGCTTTGACATGAAGCCTTCAGCCAATCACGTCAGGGCAGTGGCTTTGCAAATTTTCACCGTGTGATGGAATCTCTTGTGAGCACTTTAGCCAAATGATGCAAAATCTGTGAAGGACAATAATACAGACTGGAACATCAGTCACATTGATCAATTAGAGGCAGAAGAGCAAAGACTGTCCCTGAATGGCAACATGTGGTCCATTCAGCACCTTGCCAGTGTGTGTGTGTGTGTGTGTGTGTGTGTGTGTGTGTGTGTGTGTGTGTGTGTGTGTGTAAGAGTGTGTGTGTGTGCGTGGATGAGGGTGAAGCAATTAGAGGCAAACTGTCAAAAGCTCTTCATGAAAGGGCTTAATAAATGCCATGCATTTACTGTGGGGTGACTGTGGCTCAGGGGGTAGTGCAGGTCATCTACTAATTGGAAGGTTGGTGGTTCGATCCCTGGCTGGTCAAGTCTGTGTGCCAAAGTGTCTTTGGGCAAGATGCTGAACCCCAAGTTGCTCTCTGATGTGAGTGTTAGATAGAAAGGACTTAGATGTAGAAAAGGGTGAATGAGGCGTGTAGTAAAAAGTGCACTGGATGTTCAAGGACAGTAGAAATAAGAACCTGTACAATTTCTGTTTAGTATAAGTTTCCTATGTAAATGTGTTTATTCAGTATTTACTCTGACACCTTTAAAGAATATTCAAAATGACATTACACTGTGTAACAAAAAGTGTCATTTGTGTAATAAGTTACCTGATGTTCAAATGAACCCTTTCTAATGATAGTCGTACCCATGCAGGTGCTTTATTATAGCAGTCCAACTCATTACTTTGTCAATCAGCTTATATATTATGAAGAACTGGAAGTACTTCCTGAGTTCATACTGGTAAACATAACGTTCCACACCCAGCTGCACTTAAGTCAAAATGATATTGGTTGTTTACATGAATAATGTTTACTTGCACTTATTGCAAACTAAAAGGTTATCATGCTATTCAAATGTAAAAAGGCTTTAGGTGCAAACGTGGATTTCTTTTCAGAGGCTGTAACTTGAAGTTGTTTTGTTTGTTTGTTACAGGGGACAGGGTGTTGCTTTTTGCAATGTTTGTTTGTTTACAATATTGGAGCAAAACTACCAGTCCGATTCATACCAAACGTGCACAGAAGATGGCCAGTGATCCCTAGATCACCTGATTCTTCATATTGGGTCAAGGTAAAAATAGAAATCCAGAAAAATTGAAGAAAAAAATCCCTCTTTGGCCCTCTGGAGTTGATGGACGTGTGTCCAAATGACACAGTTGGTTTAAGGTGACGTGGCAGCAGGATGCAGCCTTACTGAGTCTCTGCTTCAACTTCAACAAAGTGCAGACTTCAAAACATGTACCACTGTTTAAATTCTGTTAATAAACCATGTAAAACCAGTCATGAGCAATAATTTATGCCATGCTTTTTCCTCTAGATTGTCCTCACATGTGATGCATGTTTGGTGCAAGAAGAAACAGTAAAAATGGGATCTTCACTAACAAACAAAAGCATCTCCTTTCCTATTGGTGGAAAATGCACCTCATCAAGCAAACATGTGGCATTTGGTGGCTGAGGACCAGGTGAGAGCTGTGGGAGTGACGGGGCCAAACAGAAACAGCAACACTGATAGTTTTGAATTTTGAAAGGTTTCAGCGTGTTGTTAGTGTAGTGTGTTTAGTGCATTGTGTAGTCATGGACAGACAGATGGTGCCAAAAATGTACCAAAGGCAGACCCAAACATAAACGCTGGAGGCCTCCAGTGTGGCATCTTACTAAGACCCTGATTATTAAGTAACCACCTGCATTTTACTGTGAATAATTTCTATATATCTTAGTGTAATGTTATAACTTATATTTGTATTTTAAGTTATAAAAATAGTTCATTAAACACATTTTCACATTTAAAAAAAATCTAATCTTCTTGGATTTTATGTTTTTGTGTGATTGTGGGTCTGATGTGTTAACAGTGTGTCAAAATGAAAGTGTTCAGTCACACGTGACCAAACAAGGCGAGGTGAACGGTTTGTAAGGTGAAAAAGGTCAAATAAAGCAGTTAAAACAGCCAGTTAAACCCTACACTCCATACAGGGCAACATTTAAAAAATCATATCTCCCTCAAGTCCTCAGTCATATATTCAGTACTCGGATTGGAGGGCCAAGAACTAGTGCCAAACCGAACATCGTCTGGATCCCATCCAGATTCTGGAATTTCAGGCTACTTGAATCTAACATGGAAAACTCCATTTAACACTTTGATGTTTTTGGCCAGAACTCAGCTGAGCAAAGACATCATCCTCATTTGTTGCAGTAGGAAGCATCTGTCCGTGGACGTGAAATATTTGATCAGGATATGATCCAGATACGTGAATATATAACACAACTTTCCACTCTAATTATTCACTCAGGTCCACTATTAACATAGAAATCACATATTTTCTTTTTGTAAGCGATGAAGCTTTTAAAAAAATGAAAATGACCATAAAATTATATTTATTTAACTTTTTAATCCTTGGAAAGTTCTGAGCATGGACGACAGGACGTATGTGTTATCTCATTGAGACAGCGACGTGTTTGTGAGATGGACGATGATCAAATCAGCTAAAACGTCTGCTGGGGGCGGGGTTTGCTGTGCCCGGCACCACTTCTTGATTTGATTTGTTGTTGTTGATACAGAAAACGCAAGCTAAAATAAAAGAGACAAATATCCACAACAGATTTTTCAATTGAGTTGAAATTGCCATGGATTAATTTCTGCTGCTCACTCACTGTTTATGCATGGGCAGAGTCCAGTATCCTCCTGCATAGCCAAGGATACGGTCATGAGAGTTAAAGATGACAATTTCTCCCTTTTGTGTTGTTTAAAGGCATTTCATTCACAGAACAAACCTGCATCAGTAATTTTATTAAGGTTCAATGAAATGGCAGTTTAATGTGAAAGGGTAACGTGGCTTTTGTGACTGTAACCAGAATCCAAAGACATCAGGAAAAAACAAAAATAATAACCATGTGCTCATGTTTCCAATCATGCAAATGCAGATGTAGTACTGTGTTCATAGTTTCATACATACAGGTTCTACTGTAACACAAGCCTGAGTTTGACCTTACAGAGTCTGAATTTCTCTTTCTGTCAGCCTCCCTGTGTGATCTCAAGTCCTTATGACTGCAGGGTTCACAGCCTCAGTCCAACAGGAAATGAATAGGATAACGCTTCTGCATTTATATTAATAACTTTATCAGTATTCACAAATCAGACCTGCCATCTCTCATTCATTTAAATATGTCATTTACATCATAGATGTGACTGGATGCCAGCATCCTTGGGATAAAAGCTGCAGAGCGTGAACATTTAATACGTTTTTAAATTCTTTTTATGTTTTAAAATATTTTGTTAAAAGAGGAATTTTGTCACACAAATTGAGTTCATTCGTTATGAAGGAAACTAATGTGTCATTCTTAACACGCTTATTTGACCGTGAGCACCAGGCACGGGCCCCTGCACCAACACTTCCTCTAACAGAAAGCATCCACGCCTGGTGCAGCCGCAGAATCACTGAGTCAAACGGGTTTCCTCTGGAGCATCAGCGTGGTGTTTATGGGATATATGAAGAATCTGGCTAAAAGATCTTCAGGGGTCTGAAGAAGAACTTGGAAATCTGTTCAGCAAACAGTGGCAAACTCACCAACCACAGCATTCAAGAGTCCTCACAGTTTTAATGGCACTGATAAACAATATGTACCAAACTACTTTCTACTGCCAAACAATCAACAGCATAAATGCATCAAAGGCTGAGATGTTTGGAAATCCTTCAAAACAATAATAAGTAATCAGTGAAAATATCAAAGTAAACAAACTGGCCTGCCCACAAATTATGTTTTATATTGAAAACAATCTTTGAAAGATTTATTTAAGGGCATTTGGACAGAGTAACCAGTCCTGTATCACTGAATTGTGTGGGACGTTTATGGTTACTTTAAGTCATTCAGTGCTGACTCGGACACCTGTTCCAACTCTTTCTACAAAGCTGATTCCCATAATCTGAAAGGCTGTAAGCTGTGAGTATGTGTAGGTTGTGAGGGACTCCTGGTGGGAACCTGCAGGTACTGTGGAGGATAATGAACTATTAATAAATATCTTGGTTCTTTAGCATCTTGAACAAACTGTTGCAATTTTAAAGGAACTGATTTAGAACCAATGAGGCCCAGCTCTCCATCAGTTTTCTTTGACAAATGTTGCTGAAAAGAGTAAAACATGCAGAGCCAAAGGACGTGTATTATTTCCATGTCAGTCAGCTGACTTAGAAAACTTAAACACAAAGAGCATAAAGTGGAGCAGGAAGCACCTGGAAACCTGCACAAATCAGAGCTTCAGCTTTAAACACGATGAAGGAAGTGTTTTATAGTTCCTGTGATCTTTGTATTTTTAATGTGCTGTAAAAATATGGGCTGATGGACAGAACATGTTTATCCTCTAAGACAGGATCAGCTGGATGCAAATATTTAACAGCTCTTCTTGCTGTGATAGAGCCACGATCAGGAGGCAGGTGGGGATATTAAAATTATCTCTAAAATGTTTTCCTACAGTCACAGCCATTAGTGGTGAAGAAAATATGTTACCATAAGAAACAAAAATATGAATGACACGATCAGACCTAAAGCTACACTAACCCCATGCATGAAAGACAGTGAGCTAAAAGGAAGAAACGGCATTAAAAAGAAACATTACCTGATACATTAATAATCCATCTGGCAGCTATTGCCAGAAATATAATCATGAATAAAGGACAAAAATTTGAAAACATTTCTTTTGAAGAAATGGGTGAACATACTAAAACATTTGGCTCTCCTTCAAATGCTACACACTGAATCTTTGCAGCAAACACAGCTTTTCAATGCTGCTACCATCAGAATATAAATATATACAATTTTTTTTTTTAAGCAGAAGAGTTTGATGAGAGGAAAAGGCTCAAATGAAAGCTTACATAAATGCACTTTTTTAAAGATTGTTTTATTTACTGGCACATTGCTGTTAATCCAGGAGGATCCCAGAGAAACCAATAACACACTTTGCTGGTAATTCCAGTGTTCCTTAATGTGGGCTGTAATCACTGTGTGAACACATCCCGCCTGATGGGGCTCCCGGGGATGCTGAGATCACCTGAATAATCTTTCCTAAGGCCAAAGTCCAAATGAATCGGCTTCTTCTTGAATCAGGTGTTGCTGCTGCACAGTCTACAACAGTAACATCGTGTCAGCTGATCACTGCGCTGCTATCACCAGTGTTTTCTCCCCTGCAGCCGTGCAGTCATTAAAGAAAAGTGAAATATTTACGGCCTCTTTCTGTCTCAAATCTGAGCGATCCACAAACTAAAGCATCATCCCTGAAGTGGGAAATCGTTGAGCTACGTCACAGAAACCCATTTTCTTTTCTTTTCATTCTTAGCTCTGTGCTTATTGTTCTCTGGCTACATTCACAAGATTTAAATAAACACACAAAATATGATATAAAATATTCAAAATCTGGATTTACAATTTATGCAACATTAAAATCCCAGGTGATTGTTAAAACTGAGTCCTCATGTTTCATATGTGATTATAATAATTACCTGTATCTCAATTAGACAGCAACACTGTCTAATAAATTCTATTAAGTCATGTATTAATAAATAAAAAAAAAAAACATTTCATTTAGTAATTACAGGTCAATGCTCAGTGAATATTTATGCAAATCCCTTGATTTCAGAACAGTTTCCATGCTGTGCAAAGTTCAACATTTTGAATGTGTTACAGTTCAGGGAATGACCCCGTTACACAAATGTTCTCTCTTAAAACACAAGAATCCAAGTCAGAGATGCAGCTTGAACTTAAAGACAGCTAAATGACTTCCATATCTGCTGCATGTCTCCACAAATCAATTATGTCTGCAGGAAGCATTAATTAATCATCTTCTCCTCATTTCATGTCCTACTGCACATCATATGAAGCTGCTTCATGAACACGTATGCCTTGTGCATTGTGAGTCTTCTGTTACACACTCAGGTGCTCAAAGTCTACATCTGAATGAAATAAAGGTCCAGCTGACTGAGCTGAGCAGGATCAGCAGGACGAGCTTGATCAGAGCCCAATATTAATACTCGACACGCTGTTTCCCCATGACCATCTACACCTCAAACTCCATCATGAAGTTTGCAGATGACACCACCATCATCAGCCTCATTTCTAATGACAATCAGAGTCCCAGAGGCTTGACCATCTAACTACGTAGTGTAGGCACAATGACCTTGTCCTTAACACCTCAGAAACAGGAGAGACCATTACTGACTTCAGGATGTCCAGAGTCGTGAAACAGCATGTGCCACTTCACATTCATGGTGTAACAGTGGAGCCTGTGAAGAGCCTTAAGTACCTGGTATCCTCTCTGAGCAGCTGACATGGTCCACTAACACCTCCCAACTGGTCAGGAAAGCACCACAGAAGCTCTTCTTCCTCAGAAGGCTGAAACAGGCCAAACTGCCACAGAAACTGCAGCTAAACCTCTACAGGAGTACAGTGGACTCCAATGGCACAAAAGTGTGGTGTGCTAGCTGCACTGCTGCAGAGGCAAAGATACAGCGAGTGGTGAGGGCGGCACAGCGCATTGTTAGGCAGGAGCTCCCACATCTGGACTCCATCTCTGCCATCAGGATGAAGAACAGCACACACCAACAGACTCAGGAACAGTTTTTATCAGAGTGGTGACTCCCACCACACTACACAACTGACTGTGTGTACGAAACTTTAATACACACACAATATGGCAGTGAGACATTTTACCTGTGAATGACACTTTACACTGATCATTCACAGTGATGCTGTTTTCTCCTCTGGTGGTGATGCTTAGGTTTGCTGCTAAATTTAAATCTATCTGTAATTAATTATCTATTATTATTTTTCAAGAGAAAGCCAAAGTGAATTTCATTGTATTATGCATAATACATTTATGTTATATTATAGTTATAATAAAAAGCAGTTCGTGCATCCGCGGAGTCACGAGAAACAGGCAGGCACACGGACATCCGCACGGACCCTCGCGCTCACCATCTGACGACGAATTTGACGTCACGCGGACCCTAGTATGACCCCGGTCTAAAACATGAGAAGGCTTTGAGCAGATATCACTCTTCATAACTGTTGTGCACTTCTGAACATCCTTACAGCACTGCGCCTGCTTTCTCTGCAGCAGGCCACTGTGCTCTTCACTGTGCAAAGAAAGCTCTCATAGCAGCAGCCAGACGACTGCAGAAATAACTAATAACAATCAGCTAATGAAAAAATGCTTTGAAAATAGAAATGTTTGTCTGACAGCGTGAAGAAAGGAGTGAAAACATCCAGCAGAGCCCTGTGCTCCTGCCACAGTCCCCTCACTCCAAGGACGATTCTTTTCTTCATACCTCAGCATCGTTTTAAACTCATAACATTTATCTTTAAAAGCTGAATTCTATAACTATTGTACATTATTTTACACTGTTTTACATATGAAGTGTAACTTGTTAGGAAACGCAATGAAACCATAGTTGTGTTGTGTGTTGCGTGCAGTCGCATACATTCTGGTGCACTGAGTGTGCATGAAAATGTCAGAAATATGGTTATGGATATGGCAGAGTGTCAGCGCCTGTGCCACCTGCCAGCCTAATGATTACATTTAGTTAGAGCACCTGTTGCAAACTTCCTGAGCTTATCAACGCTGGGGGGGGGGGGGGGGGGGGGGGGGGGGGGGGTCTTGTAACTTGTAACTTTGTGCAGAGCTTCATCAGCGCTGGTTTCGTGCTTCATGCATTAGTGCGATTTTCTTCCTTTTTTTTTTTTAAATACAGCTTTACACATTTTTTTCTCCCCCCCCACATTTCTCAGCACCCTTTGCCCGGCCGCAGCGCCTTAACATCACAGACATCCCACAGCAGCCGTCTCACTGCACGAGCTGTGCCGTGGCTCAAAACTCCAGTGGATAGTTTCCTAATTAACAGCAGCCAATAACAACTCAACATCCATTCACTCCAATTAAGCCACTCGAGCGTCCACGTTCACACTCAGTGGACAACTTCTCCTACACGCACGTGCGTTTAACGTTTCCCACCGGAGAGCAGCCAGTCTCCGTAAAAGTCCTTACCGTGAGCAGCGGAGTGCCGGTAGCTCCTCTCCGCCGGTTTTTTTTTCGGGAGACCGGATGTTCTGCTGCGCCCCGTGATCCGCCGCGCTCTCCGCTCCTCTCCTCCTTTTTCACCGTCTCCTCCGCCAGCAGGTGTGTGTGCGTGCGCGCGTGTGACCCACTGAGTTTGTATGGACAGAAAGAAGGAGAGACGGAGGCTGGGTGAGTTAAGAGTGCACGCGCGTGTGTGCGTTAACGCGGGGAGCGCGAGCCTAACGGTTTCTGGATGTAGTCTGGAGGATAACGAAGAGGGAGGGTGGTGTCATTATGAAGGCTGCGCTCCCCCCTCTCTCTCTTTTTAACCCTTATTGAACCAAAGATGAGACACAGCTGACCAGCTGTTAGTCTGGCTCCGGTACTTTTGGAGTTTCACTATTTTATGGTTATTAATTTCACTGGACTTTAACATTTTTTCATGCGCGACTCATTATTCATCACACTGACACTGCTTACATTTTTCTTTATAATTTCATTATCGCTGAGCTGTGTTTAAAACACAAAAACAGCCACTGTGGAAGTGACAGTGACGCGGAGCTCGGACATTGATTCCTTTTTTAACCAGTTTCATTTTTCTGTGTGTGTCTTCTTCTTCTCTCCACTCCTTTCTCCCGTCTTTCCTATTGCACATGTGTACAATTATTAAAAATATATTTTAAAGGAGAGGAAAGATTTGCAGTTAAGCAGTGGCTAAAAATGCTGCATGCACTGAATTTTACAAAACTCACTGAAGTGTAGTGGACACAAAACAGGTGTGTGCAGCAAGAAAAGACTGCGTGGCAAATTGAAGAAATCAGGAAAATATTACATTGTTGAGGGCAATACTCTGGGACCACATATTGCTTTTATTATTATTATTATTATTATTATTATTATTATTATTATTATTATTATTATTATTATTATTATTATTATATAGCAGCTATAAAGGAGGTAGATTTTCTGGCTGCTGGAGGAATTTGCTGGATTGTGTCGCTGCAACTTGCTTGTTTTTAAACAGATCTCGTCTCACATTTAAAGCACTTTGTGTCTCAGCTGATGAATTGCTACAGCCAACAGACACACACACACACACACACACACACACACACACACACACACACACACTGTTACTCAGGCCCATTGAGGACTGGAACTGCTGACAGAATTCGCAGCATCTGGAAAAATGCTTGTTTTTCTGATAACGTTGCTCTTCATACTTTAAGTGGACTGATTGCTAATATTAATTTGATTCTTAAATCTGACAGCTAGTTCGAAAAGTGTTGAATTGTAAAAAAAAGAGAGAGCTATGGAAAATGAAATATTCCAGGATGTTGGCTCAACAGTACCTCCTCGCCCTCAGCCTGTTTGTTCACACTGAAGCATCTTGGATTTACTAACAGATATTTTGGGCTGTGTGGGTATTTGCAGTATTTTTTTGCAGTAAATATGAGTTTCCATTACCAGACTGATTTTTCTTCCAGATGTAATTTTTTTAACAACAACTTGGAAATAGAGATTTTACTCAACCTGTTTTCATAGCAGCTCCAACTTTGTTACATCAGATGGGCTCTTCATTAGCTGTGCTGCGATCAGCAGCCTTCTACAAACAGCTTCAGGTTGTGTTTTAATGATAGGTGTGACCTTTAATTGTGTGATCTGCTAAACAGTTTCAAATGTTTAAGTTAAACTTCCTGTTTCATCTCCATTTTCCTTTAAGTGTTCTCACAGTCGGAGTGTCTAATTCAACATAAAAACATGATGAAGCTGCTTTAGCCGACTCTCTGACACTTCCAGACACTGAAACGAGCTCGTCACTCTTTATTTTAGTTTTGAATGAAATCATCAATAAAGCTGTCGCTGTGTTAAAAACAGCACCGCTTCAGCAAACTTCAGAGATCAAACATTTTATATAATGTTAATAAACTCACTTCTATATATTATTATTTTTCTGACATGCAGTTATCCATGGGCAGCTGCAGATATTTCTGTCCTGTTCCCATGATTCTTTGCACAGAAACACTGAGGCTGTCATTAAAGGTAGAATTCCATGTGAGGAACATCTGGAAACAGCTGTTCCCTCCACTCTGCATCATAGTTTCAGAGTAAGTTTCAGATGATTGTTTATTGAGTGAGTTTAACTCATATTCTATGCTTTCAAAACTAAACATATATTTATGTAAAGATATTATATTTAATATCAGAGACTTGACTTTACAGCCATTCTCTGCAGTCAGTGTGGAAAGGTTTAAGATCCCGGCGTCATTTATCACTTTCATTCTTTTGGCCTGAAACCCTTCCAGCAGCATAATCTTTACTGCAGCTGCGTAACTGTACGAATGTGATTCATCTGTGGAATATATAACAGCTCCTCATTTCTGTGGGCTTTGATGTTAAACTTAAAACATTTAAGAAACAGATAGAAAACAGTTAATTCATTGAGTTCATGCTGAATGGGCAAAAAAATATTTACACTGAGATTTTAAAAGAATGACATTTCGAAGCAAACACACACCTGGAGCTGCAGGTGAGAGTGACGGCTGATGAAATCGGGCTGCTCAGAGATGCAGCGACTGAGGCGCCGTGATTAAAGCAAGCGTTTGGGGGGGGCCAACACCACTGTAACCGTACCCCAAAGGTAGGAGACACCTTCATGAAAACAGTCGAGGGACTGAGCTTCCAAAGGGATATTAAAAAGCTTTGATTGAAACAAATAAATTATGTTTTTTTTAATTCTATTGTGTATGTTTGCAGAGACAGTGAAGAGGAGCGCACACATCAGCCAGCTGAGACTCAGAGTCTCAGAAAACCTTGAGATCAAATCTGTTCTTTGAATGGATGCAAACAGAGCAGAGCTGGGATGTTTTGGTCTCAGGTTTTTAAGTTTATCTTGTGTGTGAGGCCTCGTTTTCTCTCTTTCTTTATTCAGTATTTAAGCTCCCAGCTGTGCACAAGCCAGAGGAAGTCTAAAATATATAATATTAATTCATCAAAGGCAATAACTGACATCCATGTCTCTTAACAGAATGAGAGGTTGAGCTGAATGGGCGGTCTGTCCCTTTAACAGTGACATATTTCAGCTGCTGAGCTGATGTTCAGTCCTGAATTTAATTTGATTCTATTTTCATTTCATTTCTTGAACCTATGGCTGGCCAGGCCTTTGTGTTTTGTGCCTAATTGATAAGGTTCCAATCAACAAGGCTCAAAATTCCAACAAACATTCTGAATATTTAATATTTTCTATTTTAAATGCAGCAAAGTAAAATCAGAATCTGATCTGATGATTTTCCCTTGCCTTATTTCATCAGTGAGCCAGTTGATGATGCAAGAGAAAGGAGCTGACTCTAAAGTCTCTCCGTGATGCAGATGAACTTCAGTGTGCTGGAAAATAAGATCACCAACAAACTGTGAGAGGCTAAATGCAGCAGAGACAAATCTGTGTGATATAGATAGATTAAAAATACATGAATAATGTCAGCATGGAAATGGCACTTCTCAGTCTGGATTTCCATTCATTTTGAAAATGCTGTTCTTTCTGGTGATGTGATGTTTTGATGCCTCGTGTGTTTTTGCTACAATAAAAGCTAAATGGTTCCGACTGCAGCCTAATGTAAAACGCATTACCGCGGCTGCTCTCACGCACAGACACAGATGTACACCTTTTGCATCTCCGTCGGCAAGTCTGAGTTGCAAAAATTGTGCAAACACAGAGTGTAATGAACAAGCTGATTATCATAAAAGGACAGTGTGTGTGTATGTGTGTGTGTGTGTGTGTGTGTGTGTGTGTGTGGGGGGGGGGGGGGGGGGGGGGGGGGGGGGGTTCAATGGAATGAAATATGAAGTCAGCAAATGAAGTGTCGGGAGGTGAGCCCGGTTTAATTCACTCTAATAACACAAAGTCAAAAGCAATTTGTACATTATCATTCAAATGAGAATGATGAGCTTATCATGGTGCTGTAAATTAAATAAAGGAAGCACTGGGATGTTAAAACACGGAGCCTGAAACTCATCAGCTGATATTTCCATCTATCTAGTTTTAAAAAGTATTAATTGTTCTACTGAAAAATAGCAAATGTATATGTGTGTGCAGTGTGTGTGTTTTTATCCTTCATAGTCTTATTACTGTATAGATAGTGTAGAAGTCTCATAACCAATGTATTATCATAGTAATAATATTATATAGTGCTATTTTATAATCTCATTTAACTCATTAAAGTTGCTGTTTTTATACTGCAATATTTCACCAATTGCTGGTGAATTATTTAATTTGAGTCTTTGCACTTTTAACAATTTAAGCTGTCAGTGGATACAATATGCATTAAACAGTAATAATAGCAAATGTAGGAGCCAGTGCAATAATATAGTAAAGTGTATTGTTAGCTCTTGGTGTCCTGATCTTGTTCCATCTTTATCCTGAGATTTAGATTTAAATAAAAAGCCTTTTTTCCCTTTTACATGATTATTTTAAAGTAGATCTTATTTAATCACAGTGATAATTAAAATTTATAATCATATCAAACTCAAATTAATTTTTAAGTTTGTAAATCTTTGTATTTAAAAATTCCCACTTTTACAGGATGTACACTAAGTACAGCAGTAAAATTTGTAGAAGTTTTAATAAATTTAAAATGATAAAATTATAAAATTTAGTCGGATTTTAGTTGTTTCTTATTTCCTTGAATCTAAAATTAATATCAACACTAATATTAGTAGCTTCAGCTTCGTCTGAAACACTGGTTTAGTTTTTATTTTACTTCACCATGGCAGTAGTTATCTGTTAAATGTAATTCAAACAATATAAAATGATGGTTATTTAATATAACTTGATTAAGAATGGAAACTCTTCTGGAGAACCTCTGCTCTGCCTGATGTCTCCCTGGGTTATCTTCATAATCTGCTCTGCTGGAAGACAATAGAGGTAAAAAAAAAAAAAGTAAAGCACTCCCTAACTTTAACATTTTGATCATATTTTACATCTGAGACTCCACATGATATTGTTTGACAGACATAAAGACGTCACGCAGACAGGAAAAGGCATGTTTTGAGATGTGCGATTTGGCGATCCTCACAAATGTGCTGGGAGTAAGGGAGATTTTTAATATTGTGTGGGTAGCACTGTGAGAGCGAATGGGTGCTGAGGAGGAGAAATGGCCAAGATGGGATTTCATTTAGTCAACAAAGAAAGAAAGTAATGGGATGCACACACATACACAGATAGCTTTAAAGTTCTTGATGCAAAAGTGTCTCCGTGTACTCACACAGACACACACATATTGTGTGCTAATGAAAAACTGTAACTCATAAGTAGACACAAGCAAGCACCTGTGCACATAGTAGTTTTCTTGCAGAAAACTGTATTTCCGTGCACACACACACACACACACATACAGTCCATATGCACTGCAAGTGCTGCGTGTCTGTAATCAGCAGTAAGTGTACCATGGTGAGTCATTGACAATCTCTCCATCCATTTAGCTATGAGCCTCAGCAGACTCCAGCTGCCTGCTGTGTTTATTAAAAATATAACAGCCCTATTAGACTCATTAGGTTATTGCTCGCACTGATACAGATAGGCAGAGATGCACACACACCCATATACACAGTGACTGGACCAAAACAAAGCAATGTATTCCCAAAATGAACACCCCAATCCATTGCTTTGATACTGGTACTTGATAAAAACCTCATGAATTTCAGTCACTGTGTAATGGAGGTTCAGTCCCTGACTGCAATCATTCAATATGCTCTTATTATGATGATGATTATTGCATGATGTCAGACCTGAGAATTCGCCTCAGGGTGGGACGGGGTGGGATGATGTACATTTAATTCAACAGTCTGTCAGACCTTCAATAGCACCTGCCAGTACATCCTGTGATGTCTAAATCTGAGGTTGGCAAGTCTCTAAAGGTTATAGCACCATCCGTGATGTCCACATCCACTTCTGAACAATTATGGTATTAGTTTTGTTAAGTTGTGTTTTGCTCTCTTAAAGTTACTCTTTCTGCAAGAATGGCTCTGCAGTGGCTCTGCAATGTCAGTGAAGCTTTTAGAGCTTGTTTCACGTTTACAGTCTCATTTCACAGCTTTCTGCATGCTGTCCCATCAAACCTGACTGCTGTGGCACAACATCAGTACAAGAAGGCTTTTATGGTCAGAGTCATTCTTAAAACTTACAGGAACATAACTGCATCCTCTGGCCTTTCATAAAATAAATTACACCCTCAGGGGGCCGTAACTTATCCCAGATGGTGATTGGGAGTGAGTTTGTGCACATGTGATATTAGCTTCTTAACTTGGTAAATGGACTGGTTCTTATATAGCTCTTTTCTACTCTAGTTTGAGCACTCAAAGACCTTCATACAACATGCCTCATTCACCCATTTATACAAGCACTTTCTTCACTGCCTAAGTGCTCTCCATCTAACATTCACACACATTCACACTCTGATGAACGCATCGGACAGCAATTTGGAATTCAGTATCTTGCTCAAAGATACTTTGGCATGCAGGCTGGATCGAACCACCAACCCTCCAATTAGCAGGTGATACCTGAGAATGTAGCTACATCCACCCCACCTTCAGCTGTCTAGAGCTGGAAATGGTGCTAAGTTTTAAAGCTAGAAATACATATATCACATAAAAATAAAGGAACACTCTGAAAACACATCAGATCTGAATGGAAAAAAAATCCTGCTGGATATCTGCACTGATACGAACTGGGTAATGTGTTAGGAACAAAAGGATGGTTTGATGGAAATGAAAAATATCAAGGGCTGAATTCAAAGACACCCCAAAAATCAGGTACTCAGTATGTGTTGGTATGGCCCCCATGTGCTTGTATGCATGTATGACAACACTGGGGCATGCTCCTAATGAAACAGTGGATGGTGTCCTGGGTGATCTCCTACCAGATGTGGACCAGAGTGTCACTAAGCTTGTGGACAGTCTGAGGTGTAACCTGGTGGCATCATATGGGCCAAACATAATGTCCCAGAGGTGTTCCATTGGATTTAGGTCAGGCAAGCGTGGGGGACAGTCAATGGCATCAATTTGCCCTTCCTCCAGGAACTGCCTCCACACTCTTGCCACATGAAGCCGGGCATTGTTGTGCACCAGGAGGAATCCAGGATCCACTGCACCAGCGAAGGTCTGATAGTGAGTCCAAGGATTTTATCCAGATACCCAATGGCAGTCTCTACAGGCTGCCTAGCCCAAATGAACCATGTTTCACATCTCCATTGTTGCGACTGCTGCACAGAGCTCCAGCTCTAAGGTGGTTGGTGCCTGTCGTGGTGGTGATTCCCAAACCAGACGGTGGATGCTGGACATGAAGGGAGCCATTAAGCTGTAGACAGAGTCCTATCAGATTTGGTTAGCCTGTAGGACTTCGGAGGCAGCTGATGGTACCAGCAGGTGAAGAAGAATGCAGCTCGTGCAGTAGGGAGGAGTTTGGTAAGGCCATGGAAAAAGATTTTCAGACTGCCTTGAAGTGATTCTAGCAAAATGTCAGGTGACTCAGGAATGACTTTGAGGACCTACTTAATCCCACTAACATGCTTTCTGTAGAGGAAACAGAGTCTGGAGATGAGGGCGATTACTCGCCCCTCACTGGGGTGAGGTCACTGAGGCAGTTAAACAACTCATTGGTGGGTGTATACTGCACATGTCTGGTCCGTTGTTATGAGCCATTCAGTCCCTGTACAACTGCAGCGAGATCTTGTCAGTATTGCCAGCAAAAAGTTTGACTTGTTTCTGGTGGGTGTTGTACTCCACCAGGACTGCCCTTTGTCACCGATTCTGTTCATAATTTTTTATAGACATAATGTCTTGGCATAGTCAAGTGCCTCAGAGTCTTATCTTTGCTTCTTGCAGATGATGTGGTCTTGTTGTGGTTGTGGAGAGGTTGTGGCCTCCAGCTCACACTGGAGTGGTTCACTGCCAAGTGAATATGGGGTATACTCTGGGCATAAGAATTAACACCTCTAAGTCTGAGGCGATGGGCCTCAGACTGGAAAAGGGTGGAGTGCCCACTCCGAATCAAGGCTGAGATGCTGCCCAGAGTGGAGGAGTTCAAATATCTCAGGGTCTTGTTCACGAGTGAGGAGAGAGGGGACTGGGAGGATGACAAATGGATTAAGGAGTCCTAAGTATTTATTACCTTAATTCAAAAAAAAAAAATGTCAGTAAAAACAGAATACAATGTTTTGCAAATCTCATAAACCCATATTTTGTTTGTACAATAAAACACAGAAAACATATTGAATGTTTAAACTGATAAAATGTACCATATCAATTAAAAAATAAGATCATTTTGAATCTGATGGCAGCAACATGTCTCGATAACTTTCATTGTGGGCCATGTTTACCGCTGTGTAGCATCCTCTCCTCTTTTACCAACAGTCCATCATGAGAAGATCAGTTGCTGGAGTCTTGAGTCTTCCTCTATCCTCTTTGGCCTAGTTTTCATTTCATGATGTGCCAGTTCAGCACACAGTCTCTTCTCCTACTATAACTGACCACAGAATCGTTTTCCACTTTGCTTCAGACCATTTCAGATGATCTTTAGCCCAGAGATGATAATAGTGTTTCTGGATCATGCTCATATATGCCTTCTTCTTTGCACAAAGGAGCTTTAACCTGCATTTGTGGATGGCACAGCAGACTGTGTTCACAGACTGAGCCCATGCAGTGATTTTCATGACTGAATCATACCTGTCTTTAAATGCAATGCCACCTGAGGGTCCTAAGATTACAGGTTTTCAACACTGATTTCTGCCCTTTTCCCTTGCACACAGATATTTCTCCAGATTCTTTGAATCTTTTGATTATATTATGTACTGTAGATGATGAGATTTTTGAATTCTTCATAATATCACATTGAGGAACATTATTCTGAAATTGTTTCACAATTTGTAGACACAGTTTTTTGCAGACTGCTAAACGTGCCCATCTTTACTCCTGAGAAAGTCTAAGATGCTGTTTTCATATCCAATCATGTTACTGATCTGTTGCCAATTAACACATGCACTGCAGCTGCAGCTGTGCTGCAGCTACAAACCATTCATGCATGTGTTTCATTTCAGTGCTACTTACTTTTTCAGCATTTGCCTCCACCCAGCTTTTTTGGGACATGTTGCTGACATCAAATTCAAAAGAAGCTAATATTTTTCATGAAATCGTAAAATGTCTCAGTTTAAACATTTGAATGTTTCTGACAGGTAAGCACGGTGGTGCAGTGGTTAGTACTGCTACCTCACAGCAAGAAGGTCCTGGGTTTGAATGCACCGTCTGTTTGGGGCCTTTCTGTGTGGACTTTGTACATTCTGCCTGTGTCTGTGTGGGTTCTCTCCAGGTTTCCTCCCAAAGACATGCAGTTAGTGGGGCTAGGTTAGCTGGAGAGTGTGACTGTGATTGTGAATGGTTGGCTTTCTGTCCGTGCTGGCCCTGCAACAGACTGCTGGCCTGTCCAGGGTGCACCCTGCTGAGAAACTAAGGTGCATATTAAAAAATTAAACATTTGCAGAAAATAAATTTATCAGTAAATTAAGATTTATTTATTGAGTTTCAAGCAGCTCTCAGCTGTGATGGGCTCTGCTGTGATCCCAAACTGGATAAGCGGAAAAAAATGGATGGATGGACGAATGCTTTCTATGTTTTACTGTGAATAAAATATGGCTTTATTTAAAATCACTGCATTGTTTTGAGTAGATTCACCTTTGCTTTGCTCTCCAATTATGTACAAAAAATTCCCCTGTGTGTATTTAAATTTCTGTAGCTATATTTCAGGTAGTTCGTTAACCTCCTATTTGTCCTATTGTCTGAAGAAGTTTGGATGTGGCTGCTTTCCCTCTCTGACTTGTTCATACAGCCTGATTCAAGTTTTAAGTTTAGCCTGCTGGTTTCTGAGTACTACGTTTGCATTCCTCACATTCCACACTTTCTGACAGATGCATATGCACGTGCAATAAGCTGTTACACGATAAAATGCACAATTTAGGGTTACCACTTAACTGAAACACATTAACAACACTTCTCTGGTGCAGGAAGAACATGCAGACACCCTCCACAAACAAGCTCTTTGCAATTTCCCACTATTCTGCTGATTTTATTGGTAATACTTAGAAAAAAGTATATAACAGTAAAGTACATGCTTAATTACTGGTCACTAGTATTTGTTAGTTTGCTTGTTTTTGTTTTTGTTTTTTGCATTTAATTCAGCAGATGCCTCTTGCCCCTCTACAGTCCTGTCCTTCTGTCCTCATGTAACAGCCTGTCTCCTGGTGTCTCTGCCACACTGTAACGACTGTGCTCTGTGCAGCTGCACCTCTGCATGTGCCATCCTGGCTGAGCTGGACTACCTGAATGGATTGCTTGCATTGTCTGGTGCTCTCAGTAGAAGAGAAACACAACTGCACGTAGACTGAAACGTAGCGTTGCTGTCTCTAAGTGTCCAAACATCTTTCCGTGGTCAGTGTGATTCTGAATTCAGGGTCTCCTTTGTTTCACTGACAGATGTTTTTAAATTCTGCTTTGTTTATATGACTCATTAAAGCCATTTGAACAATTGATTTTATAATAAATTATTCATTTTCTGTTGTGGTCTGTTTGTTCACAGAATTAAATGTTGTGGCACAGGAAGAAAGCGTGTCCTAATTATTTATTAATTTTCACTGTAAAACTAAATGTCATTAATATTTATAATTTATGTCTCTGATTTATGTCATTCAGTCAAAGTTTAGTTTGAAGGAAAAATATATATCCATCGATGAAGTGGGTTTACAGCAGCAGTCGATATTTTATGTTTGAAAATGTTTTTAAAAACAAATATAGCAAAATGAATAATAATAAAATAATAGTATTATTATTATAATAAAATAATAATCATAAATTAGAGCAGTATTATGACATTATTTTATAATTAAAGCAACATATTAAGCACAACTCATTCAATGTTCATTAAATGCATCACTTTAAGTGGAATCACAGCTGATCAATCATACATACTTGATAAGAATTAACAGGAAATTGTTGTTACAATAACATTTCCTGGATATCTTAAAAAAGGTAAATTCATTAAC